>NC_046969.1:24813314-24938314 GCF_009769545.1 Cyclopterus lumpus | reverse complement strand
TAACGTTCTCCTTCTCCCCCCCCCTCCCTTAACATTCTCCTTGTCCCCCTACCTTAACGTTCTCCTTCTCCCCTCCCTTAACGTTCTCCTTCTCCCCCCCCCCCCTTAACGTTCTCCTTCTCCCCTTCCCTTAACGTTCTCCTTGTCCCCCTACCTTAACGTTCTCCTTCTCCCCCCCCCCCCCTTAACGTTCTCCTTCTCCCCCCCCCCCCCCCCCTTAACGTTCTCCTTGTCCCCCTACCTTAACGTTCTCCTTCTCCCCCCCCCCCCGTAACGTTCTCCTTCTCCCCCCCCCTTAACGTTCTCCTTGTCCCCCCCGTGCAGCTCCTGGAGGGTTTAAACTGCGTGTGAGCTGTGTGCCGGCCTCCACCCAGCTCCTCCCCCTCCACGCCGACATCCTGGCCTCGCTCTTCACTCCGGAGGGACAGCCGTACCTTCTAGAGGTAAACAAACAAACAAACAAACAAAAAACACAACGTTCTGCGTCATTCTGGGATGTAGAAGAACCTCTTTTTCTTTTTGCAGGTGATGTTCGCCATGCGGGAGCTGTCGGGTCCGCTGTCCCTCCTGATAGAGATGGTGACCTACTCTTCTTACTGTAACGAGCCCTTCTCCCTCGGCGTGCTGCAGCTGCTCAAGGTAAATGCATAACGACGACAACAACAATGACAACAACAACAACAACAAACGAGCTCTCGCTGCTGACGGGGTAGCGAGTTCTAACGTCTTCTGCCTCTCGTAGACGCAGCTGGAGACCGCGCCGCCTCACGAGCTGAAGAACGTGTTTCAGATGCTTCAGGAGCTGCTGGTGAGTTCACGACCACTGAGAGATACGAGCGCCTCGTGACGCTAGCGACCGCTAACCTGCGTTACGTCTTCCAGGTAATGGAGGACCCGCTGCAGACGCAGAGGCTCAAGTACGCCTTCGAGTCGGAGAAAGGCCTTTTAGGTATGACTCTGCACTTCTTTTTTTGTGTGTGACTATTTTCCTCCATAAATGTCACAGCCGGTCATCAGTTTGCGTCTTCACCGTCGGCATCTTGGACGACTGCCATGTCAATCACCTTGTAGCCCCGCCCCTAAAGCATCTTCTGCTTTATGGTCTGTTTGACTCTGAATGACCATATTTTACTAAATGAACATCACGCTGTATTGAAGAAGACTTGAAACTAGAGATTGAGACCAAAAACTAATGTTTACAATGTTTACTGAGGGAATACATCAAGAGAAGTAGAGTCATTTATATAGACTTCTATACAACCAGAGGAGTCGCCCCCTGGTGGTCAGGAGAGAGAATGCAGCTTTGACACACGGAGCATAGACTTCTATACAACCAGAGGAGTCGCTCCCTGGTGGTCAGGAGAGAGAATGCAGCTTTAACACAAGAAGCATAGACTTCTATACAACCAGAGGAGTCGCCCCCTGGTGCTCAGGAGAGAGAATGCAGCTTTAACTCATGAAGCATAGACTTCTATACAACCAGAGGAGTCGCCCCCTGGTGTTCAGGAGAGAGAATGCAGCTTTAACACATGAAGCATAGACTTCTATACAACCAGAGGAGTCGCCTCCTGGTGGTCAGGAGAGAGAATGCAGCTTTAACACATGAAGCATAGACTTCTATACAACCAGAGGAGTCGCCCCCTGGAGGTCAGGAGAGAGAATGCAGCTTTAACACATGAAGCATAGACTTCTATACAACCAGAGGAGTCGCCCCCTGGTGTTCAATAGAGAGAATGCAGCTTTTACACATGAAGCATAGACTTCTATACAACCAGAGGAGTCGCCCCCTGGTGGTCAGGAGAGAGAATGCAGCTTTAACACATGAAGCATAGACTTCTATACAACCAGAGGAGTCACACCCTTGGTGGTCAGGAGAGAGAATGCAGCTTTGACACACGAAGCATATACTTCTATACAACCAGAGGAGTCGCCCCCTGGTGGTCAGTAGAGAGAATGCAGCTTTAACACATGAAGCATAGACTTCTATACAACCAGAGGAGTCGCCTCCTGGTGGTCAGGAGAGAGAATGCAGCTTTAACACATGAAGCATAGACTTCTATACAACCAGAGGAGTCGCCCCCTGGAGGTCAGGAGAGAGAATGCAGCTTTAACACATGAAGCATAGACTTCTATACAACCAGAGGAGTCGCCCCCTGGTGTTCAGTAGAGAGAATGCAGCTTTTACACATGAAGCATAGACTTCTATACAATCAGAGGAGTCGCCCCCTGGTGTTCAGTAGAGAGAATGCAGCTTTTACACATGAAGCATAGACTTCTATACAACCAGAGGAGTCACACCCTTGGTGGTCAGGAGAGAGAATGCAGCTTTAACACATAAAGCATAGACTTCTATACAACCAGAGGAGTCGCCCCCTGGTGGTCAGGAGAGAGAATGCAGCTTTAACACATGAAGCATAGACTTCTATACAACCAGAGGAGTCGCCCCCTGGTGGTCAGGAGAGAGAATGCAGCTTTGACACACGAAGCATATACTTCTATACAACCAGAGGAGTCGCCCCCTGGTGGTCAGTAGAGAGAATGCAGCTTTAACACATGAAGCATAGACTTCTATATAACCAGAGGAGTCGCTCCCTGGTGGTCAGGAGAGAGAATGCAGCTTGAACACATAAAGCATAGACTTCTATACAACCAGAGGAGTCGCCCCCTGGTGGTCAGGAGAGAGAATGCAGCTTTAACACATGGAGCAGAGTCAATCTTGTAAGATCGGTGCATCTCGGTCATTGAATGACTTCATTGAATGTGTAAAAACGTTCTTTTTCTTCTCAGCTTTGATGCACCAGAGCAACAACGTGGACAGCAGGCGCTGCTACCAGTGTGTGAAGTTCCTGGTCACGTTGGCCCAGAAGTGAGTTTGTCTGAGGCTCAGAAGTCAAGTTGTCCAGGAGCAGTTTGTCTTTGATGTACTCTGAGCCTCCTTTTCTTCCTCCCTCCAGGTGTGCTCCAGCCAAAGATTACTTCAAGGACTTGTCTGGTCACTGGAGTTGGGCAGTGCAGTGGCTGCAAAAAAAGGCAAGCTTCGAAATTACTGAGTTACCCAAACTATATGTCAAAGAAATGCGTTTAGTTTTTTAGGTATTTTTTTAAAACTTTTAGAATGACGAGAAACGACGAGGTTAGAGACCAGAACTCTTTTAACAGTTATACATGACGTTATAACTATTTTAACAGTTTATATATGACGTTATAACCATTTTAACAGTTTATACATTACTTTATAACCATTTTAACAGTTTATACATGACGTTATAACTATTTTAACAGTTTATACATGACGTTATAACCATTTTAACAGTTTATACATGACGTTATAACCATTTTAACAGTTTATACATGACGTTATAACTATTTTAACAGTTATTACATGACTTTATAACCATTTTAACAGTTTATACATGACGTTATAACTGTTTTAACTGTATATTTTTCAGAGCATTAAATTAGCAAAAGGTAAATACTTATTCATATTCTCTCTGCCCTCAGATGACTGAACACTACTGGACTCCACAGAGCAACGTCTCCAATGAGACGTCCACCAACAAAACCTTCCAGCGTACCATCTCTGCACAGGTACACACACACACACACACACACACACACACATAAATACATGATATGAGGTTCCTCCTCCATGACTCACTCCCGTTTCCTTGTCTTGTGCGTCAAACCCCCGCAGGATACCTTGGCCTACGCCACCGCGCTGCTGAACGAGAAGGAGCAGTCCGGCAGCAGCAACGGCTCCGACGGCAGCCCGGCCAATGAAAACGCCGACCGCAGCCTCCGACAGGTGAGGCGGACATTTTTTTTTAACGTGTCTCATTACAGCAGCTCACAGAGACCAGAGGAGGGGGGGGGGGGAACTAAGAATGGGACATCGTCCCGAGCTTCTGTCAGAAGCTGTAAAGGGCAGTTGTGTTGCCTCCCACGGTTGCTATTAAAGGGCCCGGTTCTTCTGGGCCCCCCGCTGTGTCTGACAGGATGCCCACGCAGCTCAAGCCTGTCGAGACTCTTTCTTGCATGAATCCTCCCGATAATCAGTGCGTTGTGTGGAAGTCATAATCCCACCGGTTCCTTCTCCTCACAAAAAACATCACATTTCTTGGTTATATATAATAATTACTAAGTCTTGACATGTGTTTATTTATACGATTAGAATTGATCTTGAACTGAATCAAACATTATTGAATAACCTTTGACTTATTTAAGCATTTAGTCGTGACTTTATTGGTTCAGGTGTGTACCAACCCTGTTATTTTTACCTGTGTCTCTCCCAGGGGTCGGAGTCTCCCATGATGCTCGGCGACTCAAAGAGCGACCTGGAAGACGTCGACCCCTAGCTCCTCCCAGCCGGCGGGGGGACCCCTCCTTCCAACTGGAAAAGGACGCTCCATTGGCCCCCGGGACATTTTGAGGACTCTGCGACGAGCCAATCGTGGGAAACACTTAATCCTCTCGGTCGCTGCGGCAACGGAGGAGCTATGAATAAATCGTTAAAAAATTCACAAAAAAATGACTTCCTTTCAGAGCGGCCCCCGACGGAGACGCGTCATCGTTAAAGGGCAGATTAATAAGTACATGAGAAGAACAAACAACAAAAAAAAGAACAAAAACTACCAAAAAAAAAAAAAAGAACAAAAAAAATGACAAAAAGAAACCTTCCTCAATCACGGACGACTTCAGTTTTTATTCATTCATTCACTCAGAATGACAGCGAGGTGGAGGATGGGTTTGGGTTGTGTTTTAACAATTTTCTGCTCATATTTGCCAATGTATCTACAGACATATTCATATTGTAAAGATTTGTTCCATAGGTGTAATTTCCAGTGTAAGATAATATTTTAAAGTCTCCTGCGCTCGTCTCCACAGCCATGCCAACTTCTTTTTTTTTTTAAGTTTACTTTTTTGGGTGCGAGAGGTTGCGTCAGCCGCTCTAGAGGAACTCACACACACACACACACACAGGCGCGTGTGTGTGCACTTGTACAGGAACACACACACACACACACACAGGCAGGAGCACTCGGGAGGGGTGGGGTTAAGTATGCACTTTATAGTCCGGTCCCAGTTCTATTGTGACGTACAGCAGCACTGGTCGGTTCCTCTAGAGCCTCCTCGCGACCTCTTTTTGCTTTTAACAACTCACAATGTTTTCAGTGCCGCTCGTGCACACGCACGTGCGCTCCCGCTCGGCTCCTCGCCTTCGGGACGCCTCGTGTGCTGGAGCTTTTCTTTCTTCTTTTTTATGCTTATTTTTCATCGCCTGTTTTTAGTTTTTCTTCGACTCTTTGACTGAATATTTGGGGAGGAATGTTTTTTTTCTTGTGGGTGGGGGGGGGGGGGGGGGGGGGGGGCTCAAGCCTTATGCAAAAGCTAAGCTGATCTGGGAAAATGCACAGATCAGTGTGGCCGTCAGTGCCGACTGAAGGGGAGCTTGGGGGCGTGTTTTACTTTTAGGTGCCAAGGTTACACACAAAGAACAACAAACAAACGACAACATGTGTCAATCACTGTCTCTTGAACTCAAGAGCAGGTCGTTCTCGCCTCACTGTACTTCTGCTTCTTCAGGTTTTCTTTTCAATGAAGATTTCTTTTTGCTTCGCCTTCGTTTGCTTTCGTCTACTTTGTTTGAAACGCACACACAGACACACACAGACACACACACACACACACAGACACACAGACACACACACACACACAGACACACAGAGGAGCTGAACCCAAAACGTAGCTCCATCGTTCCTCAGTCGTCGGGAGACTTGAAGTGCCTTAACCTCCCGACCCCCCCCCCCCCACACACACACACACACACACACACACACACTGTATCGTCACATCTCCAGAGGAGGTGGGTCGACGTCTGCTCCACTTTCGTGTCTCCTGTAGTCAAAATATTGTCGCTGTAGGAGTTCAACAGGGCTTCTTCATCTCCCCCCCCCCCCCACACACACACACACACACACACACACGCACGTTTAGACCCTAAATAAAAAGGGGAACATGTCCTCTTGTGTGTCGTGACAAAGGAATGTAACTTGATTGTGTGTATGTTTTTTGGGGGCGGGGTTTAAGGTCAAAACAACAACAAAAATGCTGCTTCTCTTCAGAGACACTTAGCTTCAGGGAAGCCGCGCTTCCACCTGGAGACGACGCCCTGAACGTTAGCTCAGCTTTCACAGGTCAATGTTTACAGTCCCATCGTGCAACGCTGTCTAATTATTATTATTATTGTTGGGGAGTCGTCATGTGACCGATCCAATGTTGTTTTAGCCCCTCCTCCCTCTCTAGATGTGAATGTCACGTTTGCATGTGTGTGTCGGTAAGATGTGTTGAAGTTTGTCTTTTCAGTGTGACAGAGGAGACTAAAAAGCCCCCCCCCCCCCCCCCCCTTTCCGTGTTTGCTGTGTAATTTGGTCACTCACTGTCACAAACATATCCCCCCCCCCCCCCGTGTCTGGTTACGTGCCACCATGCAGTCTGTGCCAAGTGATGATACGGCAACACGAGTTGCATTCAGCCAAGAGTCTCCTGAGGCCCCCCCCCCCCCCCCCCCCCCCCCACACAAACACTGCTACATCACTACTTACAGAAAAAACAAACAAGCCGAAACAATCTTCAGTTTTAACCCTGGGATGTGGGGGGGGGGGGGTTGTGGCATCTGTACGGGTTTTTACTGTAAATTCACGTCTGATCGCAGGATCCTGTAACGCATGTTAAAACTCGAGTTTTAATTTGTACATCAGCGTTTGATTAAGGGGGAAATTTGATATAAAATAAACTGGAATGCACAAACTTTTGTAAACGTTTTTTTTTTGTTTTTTTTGTTTTTTTTAGGTACGTTTTTACAAAACGTTCGTGCTCCATTTAGACTTTTAAATCTTCCTTTTTTTTATGTCTATATCTTCCAATCAGACCTTTTTTTTCCTCGCAGAAATTTTGATAAAGAAAAGCGTTATTATTCTGTAAATTATGAAATGAGGAACAGCTGAATTCCATTTAGCTGCTTTAGGGCTGCGGTCGGAATCGCGTGCCAACGTCGTCGGGTCTCGAGGCTCCCAGACGCAATGCATTGTGGGGGCCGTTGAGCGTCTGCAGCTGAGCTCACGTCTCGTAACTTCTTCTCAATCTTGTAAATGATGCATTTGATGCAAGATGTTCTTCATTTGACATCGTACATAGTTGTTTTATGTGCATTCTGGCAATAAAACGGAGCCATCGTTATTCATAACACCTCAAAACGAATGCTTTGAAACTTACAATCAGACCTGGAAACACACACTCATAAGAGCGTGTGTGTGCGTGTTGGGTATTTAATTTTTTATTTGACCAAATTGCTTGAGTGGGTGTCAACTTGTCTTTTTACTGGCCTCTATTTGTTTTTGTTTTTGTTTTTGAAGGACATTCTGACTAACGGGCGTAAATAATAAAATGAATGATGGCTGAATTCCATTTAGCTGCTTCAGTTTCAGGGTTCTTGAGTTTGGGGTAAAACGTCACGAGGTCGAGGAAAGACGTGAAGGAGAATTCATGAAGTTTAGGAAAAGACGACCACTGTGCTCAGAGCACCATGCACACTGTTCTTTTTTTTTGATAAGCAACTTTATTTATATGACGTAGTAGATTATTAGTGTCAAACTTGATGATGTTTAATTAAAGAGTCCTCTCCGAAACAGAATCACACAGAAATGCAACAACAACAAAAAATCCTTGCCTTCAAATATATGACACGTCTCGGGCTTTTATTGTGAAAGGTAGAAGCAGTGGCTCCGCCTTTTGTCGAGGTTGAAAAGAGTCAATAAAGTTTGTCCGTCTTGGTTCGGCCCTCGGAGCCTCTCTGTTTCATAACTGATACAGAAGGAGCAACTCGTCCCACACAAAGTGAAGAATAACAAATAAAACGATTAAAAGTATTTTCGTCGAGTAATATTTGTGTAAAATATTCCAGAAAGAACAAGTTTATAGAAATCAAATGATAGAGCTGATCTGTGATAAAAGACTATTCAACAGCAGTCCTGGTGTTGTATTGGCTCACTGTTCCGGCTTATTCTTTAATATAACGGTTGTTTTGTAGCGTGTAATACCACTGTAGTACCACTAGAGTACCCCAACTCACGTTCATGTGCCCAAACTCACGTTTATGTGGCCGAACTCACGTTCATTGCCTTTCATGTGCCCGAACTCACGTTCATGTATCCGTAATCACGTTCATGTGCCCAAACTCACGTTCATGTGGCCGAACTCAGATTAATGTGCCTGTAATCTCGTTCATGTGGCCGAACTCACATTCATTGCCTTTCATGTGCCCGAACTCACGTTCATGTATCCGTAATCACGTTCATGTGCCCGAACTCACGTTCATGTATCCGTAATCACGTTCATGTGCACAAACTCACGTTCAAGTGCCCGAACTCTCGTTCATGTGCCTGTAATCTCGTTCATGTGCCTATAATCTTGTTCATGTGCCCGTAATCACGTTCATGTGCCCGAACTCACGTTCATGTGCCCATAATCACGTTCATGTATCCATAATCACGTTCATGTGCCCGTAATCTCGTTCATGTGCCCGTAATCCCGTTCATGTGCCCGAACTCACGTTCATGTGCCCATAATCACGTTCATGTATCCATAATCACGTTCATGTGCCCGTAATCTCGTTCATGTGCCCGTAATCCCGTTCATGTGCCCGAACTCACGTTCATGTGCCCGTAATCTCGTTCATGTGCCCGTAATCCCGTTCATGTGCCCGAACTCACGTTCATTGACTTTCATGTTCCCGAATTCACGTTCATGTATCCGTAATCACGTTCATGTGCCCGAACTCACGTTCATGTGCCCGTAATCACGTTCATGTGCCCAAACTCACGTTCAAGTACACAAACTCACGTTCAAGTGCCCGAACTCACGTTCATGTGCCCGAACTCACGTTCATGTGCCCGTAATCTCGTTCATGTGCCCGAACTCACGTTCATTGACTTTCATGTTCCCGAACTCACGTTCATGTATCCGTAATCACGTTCATGTGCCCAAACTCACGTTCATGTATCCGTAATCACGTTCATGTGCCCAAACTCACGTTCATGTATCCGTAATCACGTTCATGTGCCCGAACTCACGTTCAAGTGCACAAACTCACGTTCAAGTGCCCGAACTCTCGTTCATGTGCCTGTAATCTCGTTCATGTGCCTATAATCTTGTTCATGTGCCCGTAATCACGTTCATGTGCCCGAACTCACGTTCATGTGCCCGTAATCACGTTCATGTATCCATAATCACGTTCATGTGCCCGAACTCAGATTAATGTGCCTGTAATCTCGTTCATGTGGCCGAACTCACATTCATTGCCTTTCATGTGCCCGAACTCACGTTCATGTGCCCGTAATCACGTTCATGTATCCATAATCACGTTCATGTGCCCGAACTCACGTTCATGTGCCCGTAATCACGTTCATGTGACAGAACTCACGTTCATGTGACAGAACTCACGTTCATGTGGCCGAACTCACGTTCATGTGCCTGTAATCTCGTTCATGTGGCCGAACTCACGTTCATTGCCTTTCATGTGCCCGAACTCACGTTCATGTATCCGTAATCACGTTCATGTGCCCGAACTCACGTTCAAGTGCACAAACTCACGTTCAAGTGCCCGAACTCTCGTTCATGTGCCTGTAATCTCGTTCATGTGCCTATAATCTTGTTCATGTGCCCGTAATCCCGTTCATGTGCCCGAACTCACGTTCATGTGCCCAAACTCACGTTCATGTGCCCGGAATCTCGTTCATGTGCCCGGAATCACGTTCATTGTCTTTAATGTGCCCAAACTCACGTTCATGTGCCCGGAATCTCGTTCATGTGCCCGGAATCACGTTCATTGTCTTTCATGTGCCCAAACTCACGTTCATGTGCCCGTAATCACGTTCATGTGCCCAAACTCACGTTCAAGTACACAAACTCACGTTCAAGTGCCCGAACTCACGTTCATGTGCCCAAACTCACGTTCATGTGCCCGTAATCACGTTAATGTGGCCGTAATCACGTTCATTTCCTTTCATGTACCCAAACTCACGTTCATGTGTCCGTAATCACGTTCATGTGCCCGTAATCACGTTCATGTGCCCAAACTCACGTTCAAGTACACAAACTCACGTTCAAGTGCCCGAACTCACGTTCATGTGCCCGAACTCACGTTCATGTGCCCGTAATCACGTTCATTGTCTTTCATGTGCCCAAACTCACGTTCATGTATTCGTAATCACGTTCATGTGCCCGTAATCTCGTTCATGTGCCTGTAATCTCGTTCATGTGGCCGAACTCACGTTCATTGCCTTTCATGTGCCCGAACTCACGTTCATGTGCCCGAACTCACGTTCATGTGCCCGAACTCATGTTCATGTGCCCGTAATCTCGTTCATGTGCCCGTAATCTCGTTCATGTGCCCGAACTCATGTTCATTGACTTTCATGTTCCCGAACTCACGTTCATGTATCCGTAATCACGTTCATGTGCCCGTAATCTCGTTCATGTGCCCGTAATCTCGTTCATGTGCCCGTAATCCCGTTCATGTGCCCGAACTCACGTTCATGTGCCCGTAATCTCGTTCATGTGCCCGAACTCACGTTCATTGACTTTCATGTTCCCGAACTCACGTTCATGTATCCGTAATCACGTTCATGTGCCCGAACTCACGTTCATGTGCCCGTAATCACGTTAATGTGGCCGTAATCACGTTCATTCCCTTTCATGTACCCAAACTCACGTTCATGTATCCGTAATCACGTTCATGTGCCCGTAATCACGTTCATGTGCCCGAACTCACGTTCATGTGCCCGTAATCACGTTCATGTGCCTGTAATCACGTTCATGTGACAGAACTCACGTTCATGTGACGGAACTCACGTTCATGTGGCCGAACTCACGTTCATGTGCCCGTAATCACGTTAATGTGGCCGTAATCACGTTCATTCCCTTTCATGTACCCAAACTCACGTTCATGTATCCGTAATCACGTTCATGTGCCCGTAATCACGTTCATGTGCCCGAACTCACGTTCATGTGCCCGTAATCACGTTCATGTGCCCGTAATCACGTTCATGTGACAGAACTCACGTTCATGTGACAGAACTCACGTTCATGTGGCCGAACTCACGTTCATGTGACAAAACTCACGTTCATGTGGCCGAACTCACGTTCATGTGCCTGTAATCTCGTTCATGTGGCCGAACTCACGTTCATTGCCTTTCATGTGCCCGAACTCACGGTCATGTATCCGTAATCACGTTCATGTGCCCGAACTCACGTTCAAGTGCACAAACTCACGTTCAAGTGCCCGAACTCTCGTTCATGTGCCTGTAATCTCGTTCATGTGCCTATAATCTTGTTCATGTGCCCGTAATCACGTTCATGTGCCTGAACTCACGTTCATGTGCCCAAACTCACGTTCATGTGCCCGGATTCTCGTTCATGTGCCCGTAATCACGTTCATTGTCTTTCATGTGCCCAAACTCACGTTCATGTATTCGTAATCACGTTCATGTGCCCGTAATCTCGTTCATGTGCCTGAACTCACGTTCTTGTGCCCAAACTCACGTTCTTGTGCCCGTAATCTCGTTCATGTACCCGTAATCACGTTCATGTGCCCGTAATCACGTTCATGTGCCCGAACTCACGTTCATGTGCCCGAACTCACGTTCATGTGCCCGTAATCACGTTCATGTGCCAGAACTCACGTTCATGTGGCCGAACTCAGGTTAATGTGCCTGTAATCTCGTTCATGTGGCCATAATCACGTTCATTGCCTTTCATGTACCCAAACTCACGTTCATGTATCCGTAATCACGTTCATGTGCCCGTAATCACGTTCATGTGCCCAAAATCACGTTCATGTGCCCAAACTCACGTTCAAGTACACAAACTCACGTTCAAGTGCCCGAACTCACGTTCATGTGCCCGTAATCTCATTCATGTGCCCGTAATCTCGTTCATGTGCCCGAACTCACGTTCATTGACTTTCATGTTCCCGAACTCACGTTCATGTATCCGTAATCACGTTCATGTGCCCAAACTGACGTTCATGTATCCGTAATCATGTTCATGTGCCCAAACTCACGTTCAAGTACACAAACTCACGTTCAAGTGCCCGAACTCACGTTCATGTGCCCAAACTCACGTTCATGTGTCCGGAATCTCGTTCATGTGCCCGGAATCACATTCATTGTCTTTCATGTGCCCAAACTCACGTTCATGTATTCGTAATCACGTTCATGTGCCCGTAATCTCGTTCATGTGCCTGAACTCTCGTTCTTGTGCCCGAACTCACGTTCATGTGCCCGTAATCACGTTCATGTGCCAGAACTCACGTTCATGTGGCCGAACTCAGGTTAATGTGCCTGTAATCTCGTTCATGTGGCCGAACTCACGTTCATTGCCTTTCATGTGCCCGAACTCACATTCATGTATCCGTAATCACGTTCATGTGCCCGAACTCACGTTCAAGTGCACAAACTCTCGTTCATGTGCCTGTAATCTCGTTCATGTGCCTATAATCTTGTTCATGTGACCGAACTCACGTTCATGTGCCTGAACTCACGTTCATGTGCCCGTAATCACGTTCATGTGCCAGAACTCACGTTCATGTGGCCGAACTCAGGTTAATGTGCCTGTAATCTCGTTCATGTGGCCGAACTCACGTTCATTGCCTTTCATGTGCCCGAACTCACATTCATGTATCCGTAATCACGTTCATGTGCCCGAACTCACGTTCATGTGCCCGTAATCTCGTTCATGTGCCCGTAATCCCGTTCATGTGCCCGAACTCACGTTCATGTGCCCGTAATCTCGTTCATGTGCCCGTAATACCGTTCATGTGCCCGAACTCACGTTCATTGACTTTCATGTTCCCGAACTCACGTTCATGTATCCGTAATCACGTTCATGTGCCCGAACTCACGTTCATGTGCCCGTAATCACGTTAATGTGGCCGTAATCACGTTCATGTGCCCAAACTCACGTTCAAGTACACAAACTCACGTTCAAGTGCCCGAACTCACGTTCATGTGCCCGAACTCACGTTCATGTGCCCGAACTCACGTTCATGTGCCCGTAATCTCGTTCATGTGCCCGAACTCACGTTCATTGACTTTCATGTTCGCGAACTCACGTTCATGTATCCGTAATCACGTTCATGTGCCCAAACTCACGTTCATGTATCCGTAATCACGTTCATGTGCCCAAACTCACGTTCATGTATCCGTAATCACGTTCATGTGCCCAAACTCACGTTCATGTATCCGTAATCACGTTCATGTGCCCAAACTCACGTTCATGTATCCGTAATCACGTTCATGTACCCGTAATCACGTTCATGTGCCCGTAATCTCGTTCATGTGCCCGTAATCTCGTTCATGTACCCGTAATCACGTTCATGTGGCCGTAATCTCGTTCATGTGCCCGTAATCACGTTCATGTGACAGAACTCACGTTCATGTGGCCGAACTCAGGTTAATGTGCCTGTAATCTCGTTCATGTGGCCGAACTCACGTTCATTGCCTTTCATGTGCCCGAACTCACGTTCATGTATCCGTAATCTCGTTCATGTGTCCATAATCTCGTTCATGTGCCCGAACTCACGTTCATTGACTTTCATGTTCGCGAACTCACGTTCATGTATCCGTAATCACAGTCATGTACCCAAACTCACGTTCATGTATCCGTAATCACGTTCATGTGCCCAAACTCACGTTCATGTATCCGTAATCACGTTCATGTGCCCAAACTCACGTTCATGTGCCCTTAATCTCGTTCATGTGCCCGTAATCACGTTCATGTGCCCAAACTCACGTTCATGTGCCCTTAATCTCGTTCATGTGCCCGTAATCACGTTCATTGTCTTTCATGTGCCCAAATTCACGTTCATGTATTCGTAATCACGTTCATGTGCCCGTAATCTCGTTCATGTGCCCGAACTCACGTTCATGTGCCCGAACTCACGTTCATGTGCCCGAACTCACGTTCATGTGCCCGTAATCACGTTCATGTGCCCGAACTCACATTCATGTATCCGTATTCACGTTCATGTGCCCGAACTCACGTTCAAGTGCACAAACTCACGTTCAAGTGCCCGAACTCTCGTTCATGTGCCTGTAATCTCGTTCATGTGCCTATAATCTTGTTCATGTGCCCGTAATCACGTTCATGTGCCCGAACTCACGTTCATGTGCCCGAATTCACGTTCATTGACTTTCATGTTCCCGAACTCACGTTCATGTATCCGTAATCACGTTCATGTGCCCAAACTCACGTTCATGTATCCGTAATCACGTTCATGTGCCCAAACTCACGTTCATGTATCCGTAATCACGTTCATGGGCCCAAAACTCACGTTCATGTGCCCGTAATCTCGTTCATGTACCCGTAATCACGTTCATGTGCCAGAACTCACGTTCATGTGGCCGAACTCAGGTTAATGTGCCTGTAATCTCGTTCATGTGGCCGAACTCACGTTCATTGCCTTTCATGTGCCCAAACTCACATTCATGTATCCGTATTCACGTTCATGTGCCCGAACTCACGTTCAAGTGCCTGAACTCTCGTTCTTGTGCCCGAACTCATGTTCTTGTGCCCGTAATCTCGTTCATGTACCCGTAATCACGTTCATGTGCCCGTAATCATGTTCATGTGTCCGAACTCACGTTCATGTGCCCGTAATCTCGTTCATGTGACAGAACTCACGTTCATGTGGCCGAACTCAGGTTAATGTGCCTGTAATCTCATTCATGTGGCCGAACTCACGTTCATTGCCTTTCATGTGCCCGAACTCACATTCATGTATCCGTATTCACGTTCATGTGCCCGAACTCACTTTCAAGTGCACAAACTCACGTTCAAGTGCCCGAACTCTCGTTCATGTGCCTGTAATCTCGTTCATGTGCCTGTAATCTCGTTCATGTGGCCGTAATCACGTTCATTGCCTTTCATGTACCCAAACTCACGTTCATGTATCCGTAATCACGTTCATGTGCCCGTAATCACGTTCATGTGCCCAAACTCACGTTCAAGTACACAAACTCACGTTCAAGTGCCCGAACTCACGTTCATGTGCCCGAACTCACGTTCATGTGCCTGTAATCTCGTTCATGTGCCCGTAATCTTGTTCATGTGCCCGAACTCACGTTCATTGACTTTCATGTTCCCGAACTCACGTTCATGTATCCGTAATCACGTTCATGTGCCCAAACTCACGTTCATGTATCCGTAATCACGTTCATGTGCCCAAACTCACGTTCAAGTACACAAACTCACGTTCAAGTGCCCGAACTCACGTTCATGTGCCCAAACTCACGTTCATGTGCCGGGAATCTCGTTCATGTGCCCAGAATCACGTTCATTGTCTTTCATGTGCCCAATCTCACGTTCATGTATTCGTAATCACGTTCATGTGCCCGTAATCTCGTTCATGTGCCTGAACTCTCGTTCTTGTGCCCGAACTCATGTTCTTGTGCCCGTAATCTCGTTCATGTACCCGTAATCACTTTCATGTGCCCGTAATCTCGTTCATGTGCCCGAACTCACGTTCATGTGCCCGAACTCACGTTCATGTGCCCGTAATCACGTTCATGTGCCAGAACTCACGTTCATGTGGCCGAACTCAGGTTAATGTGCCTGTAATCTCGTTCATGTGGCCGAACTCACGTTCATTGCCTTTCATGTGCCCGAACTCACGTTCATGTATCCGTAATCACGTTCATGTGCCCGAACTCACGTTCAAGTGCACAAACTCACGTTCAAGTGCCCGAACTCTCGTTCATGTGCCTGTAATCTCGTTCATGTGCCTATAATCTTGTTCATGTGCCCGTAATCACGTTCATGTGCCCGAACTCACGTTCATGTGCCCGAACTCACGTTCATGTGCCCGTAATCACGTTCATGTATCCATAATCACGTTCATGTGCCCGTAATCTCGTTCATGTGCCCGTAATCTCGTTCATGTGCCCGTAATCCCGTTCATGTGCCCGAACTCACGTTCATGTGCCCGTAATCTCGTTCATGTGCCCGTAATCCCGTTCATGTGCCCGAACTCACGTTCATTGACTTTCATGTTCCCGAACTCACGTTCATGTATCCGTAATCACGTTCATGTGCCCGAACTCACGTTCATGTGCCCGAACTCACGTTCATGTGCCCGTATTCACGTTAATGTGGCCGTAATCACGTTCATTGCCTTTCATGTACCCAAACTCACGTTCATGTATCCGTAATCACGTTCATGTGCCCGTAATCACGTTCATGTGCCCAAACTCACGTTCAAGTACACAAACTCACGTTCAAGTGCCCGAACTCACGTTTATGTGCCCGAACTCACGTTCATGTGCCCGTAATCTCGTTCATGTGCCCGTAATCTCGTTCATGTGCCCGAACTCACGTTCATTGACTTTCATGTTCCCGAACTCACGTTCATGTATCTGTTATCACGTTCATGTGCCCAAACTCACGTTCATGTATCCGTAATCACGTTCATGTGCCCAAACTCACGTTCATGTATCCGTAATCACGTTCATGTGCCCAAACTCACGTTCATGTGCCCGGAATCTCGTTCATGTGCCCGGAATCACGTTCATTGTCTTTCATGTGCCCAAACTCACGTTCATGTATTCGTAATCACGTTCATGTGCCCGTAATCTCGTTCATGTGCCTGAACTCACGTTCTTGTGCCCGAACTCACGTTCTTGTGCCCGTAATCTCGTTCATGTACCCGTAATCACGTTCATGTGCCTGTAATCTCGTTCATGTGCCCGAACTCACGTTCATGTGCCCGAACTCACGTTCATGTGCCCGTAATCACGTTCATGTGCCAGAACTCACGTTCATGTGGCCGAACTCACGTTAATGTGCCCGAATTCACGTTCATGTATTCGTAATCACGTTCATGTGCCCGAACTCACGTTCATGTGCTGAATTCACGTTCATGTAACAGAAAGAGAGAGAGAGAGAGAGAGAAAAAAAAGAGAGAAATAGCCAAAAAACGCTCTCAGCTACCACGCTCCGGACTCTCATCACTCCTTCCACTCAGAGAGAGAAAGAGAGAGAGAGAGAGACGTCCATCCTCAACAGACCAGTGGGGCTCACTTCTATTTATAAACTCTGCTTCTGTGCTCTGTGATGTCACTGAGGAAAAGCGCTAAGGAAAGCCCCTGAGAGGTCAGGGACAATGAACCAAATAACTGAATCAAACAATCAATAATTGTTACTGTTACTATGGAAACGGTGACGTCTGTGAGGGGAGGGGGAGGAGCTAAATCTTTTTCCTTTTTTTTTCACAGAATGAACCAATAAAGGAATCAAAAATCAATAACTGTTACTATGGAAACAGTGACATATGTGATGGGAGGGGGAGGAGCTAAATCTTTTCTTTTTTTTTCACAGAATGAACCGATAAAGGAATCAAAAATCAATAACTGTTACTATGGAAACGGTGACGTCTGTGAGGGGAGGGGGATGAGCTAAATCTTTTTTTTTTTTTTTTCATAGAATGAACTGATAAAGTAATCAAAGAATCAATAACCGTTACTATGGAAACGGTGACGTCTGTGAGGGGAGGGGGATGAGCTAAATCTTTTTTTTTTTTTTTTTCATAGAATGAACTGATAAAGTAATCAAAGAATCAATAACCGTTACTATGGAAACGGTGATGTCATCTGTGAGGTGTAGGGAGGTAGCTACATTTAAAATCCGAACTCACGTTCATGTGCCCGTAATCACGTTCATGTGCCCGGAATCTCGTTCATGTGCCCGGAATCACGTTCATGTGCCCAAACTCACATTCATGTGCCCGAACTCACGTTCATGTATCCGTAATCACGTTCATGTATCCATAATCACGTTCATGTGCCCGTAATCTCGTTCATGTGCCCAAACTCACGTTCAAGTGCCCGATAAAGGAATCAAAAATCAATAACTGTTACTATGGAAACGGTGACGTCTTTGAGGGGAGGAGGAGGAGCTAAATCTTTTTTTTTTTTTCACAAAATGAACCGATAAAGGAATCAAAGAATCAATAACTGTTACTATGGAAACTGTTACTATGGAAACGGTGACATCTGTGAGGGGAGGGGGAGGAGCTAAATCTTTTTCTTTTTTTTCACAGAATGAACCGATAAAGTAATCAAAGAATCAATAACTGTTACTATGGAAACGGTGACGTCATCTGTGAGGTGTAGGGAAGGAGCTACATTTAAAATCTGAACTGTCAATCATAAGTGGTGTAATGCAGTGGTTCTCAAATGGGGGTACTTATTGGAAAAGGCCCAGTCAGCCAGTCAGTCAGTTCTCAGTTGATGGATTTTAGAGAAAAGTGCAGGAGAGCGTCCAGATAATTGCATCTTAAATGCTATGTATGTCGAAATTCTGGCGCCCCCTGTGGACTAAAGTGGTAGTGTTGGTTCTGGCGCCCCCTGTGGACTAAAGTGGTAGTGTTGGTTCTGGCGCCCCCTGTGGACTAAAGTGGTAGTGTCTCAGCACCAGGCTCCCTTTTTTTTTTTTTACGAAGGTCTTAAAAATCTACATTTGAGTAAAGACCTTTGTTTCTTAATAATACATTCGTGAAATCGGATATACGACGTTTTGTTGTTAACAGTCTGGTGTTTTGGAAAATATTGCATTGAGCACAAGCGCCTTTTAGTGTGTGTGTGTGTGTGTGGGCTCGTCATGTGGAGGCTCGCACCTCCAGTATAAATACAGCTTGTGTCCCCAGAGGACCCCTGTGATCTCATTATGGGGCCAAAAATGTGACTTAATGGAATTAATGTAGGTCAATGCAGTTTAACTCGCTGTCTCCCAGGTGCCCTAAACACACACACACACACACACACACACACACACACACACACACACACACACACACACACACACACACACACACACACACACACACACTACGTTTCATTCAGTAATTAGTGCCACCCTCTGGAATATACATGCACACATTTCACTTTATTAACGAACACAAAGTGATACAAAATCTGTCAATTGCTGTAAAAAACAACAAAAAAAACCCAAAACCTTTATAAAAAAAAAAAAAGCGCCCGAGGCTCTCGTCTCCGTGCCGAGGGCGCCGTGCGGTGGAGCGTTTTGGATCGGACCCGTGAGGAGTCCCCCCCCCCTTCAGACCAGGTGCAGTGCGGGACAGCTGTGGCTCATCGGGGCTTCGGGAGGAAGCAGAGCCTCGGCATGCCTTCAGATTAAATGAAAAGAGAAGGGCGAGAGACATAAATAGAAGTCTGGTTCTCTTGATTTGTCCTCATTTTCTTACTTTATTTTTTTGATCTGAGGGAGGGTTTCGCTGGGCGTGCACTTTATAACAAACACTCTAAAAACATCTTTTTCCACCCGCTGGTCCACGATACCGACCGAGGGTTTCCAACTAAGCCTCCACTTCTCCCTTTTTTTTCTGTTCCACATTTACTGCCCCCCTCCCCCCCCCCCCCCGCTGCCATAGCGACTCTATTACATCACCATTCATTTGATGTCATCAGCATCTACGGGGTATTAGTGCGGATGTTTTGTCCCTGCAGACACGTTGCACAGCTGCTGTCGCTAGATGGTTGTTAGCATCCTGTGATCCACAGACGGAACCACGCAGGATCAATAAGGCCTGAGTGTGTGTGTGTGGGGGGGGTGGGGGGGGGGGGGGCATTAGGGCCGACGGTGTGTGTGTGTGTGTGTGTGTGAGAGACACTACCTTGCTGCAGTAAACACCGCATCCTCTCCACTTTTCTCCTGAATCTCAGGAGCCAAAATGACCTGACAAACACACACTTTCCATTACCCTAACGAGTCACATGTTATTTCACCGTCTCTCTCCCCAACACACACACATCTACCTTGGGATAGCACTGGCAGAGGCTCCACGCGGTCCCGATACACACCATGGTGACGCCCAGGGCGCACATGGCGCCGTAGACGTGCGGTCGCTCCTGAGTCATGACGAAGAGGCCGAGGGCCGCCACGCACAGCCCCGCCGCTATCAGCCCGTATCGGTACGGTTTCCCCTCGGCCATCGGTGCTTCGCGGTGCCGCTGACTAACGGCGCTCCCGTTTGTGTAAACTTTTTCTTTTTAAAGAATCACGGTTCTCGTGTCGGAAGCTTGAAGGTGAGGTTGGAGAAAGAGCAGTTAGGGTTCCACTCTGCTGGTTATTACAGCCTGCAGACAGGTGTGTGTGTGTGTGTGTGTGTGTGTGTGTTCCTGAAAAGGTCACCTTGCCTCAAGCTGCCGGCATTCAAAGGAGACTCGCCGACTGAGCTCTTTGAGTCTGCGTTTCTCTCATTCTAAAACGCAATGAAAAATAAATCCATGATTTCTCGGCGCAGCTGTCCGTCAACAGGTTGACGGTCACGACATGGAACGGGGGGAAACTCGGCAAAAAAACCCGGGCGTGCGCGGGGTTATTAAGGCACTGTTGCGTTGAGGCAAGCGAGTCGATGAGCGAAAAAGGTACGACGGAAAAGAGCGCCGTGGAGCACCGGCGTGACCTTTGACCCCCCCCGATCGAAGGAAACAACTCGTTTTAAAAATGTTTAGGCACGAAAGATTAAAATAATGACTTTTCAAGAGTCGATTAGCCTCAAAACGATCCACTGATTTAAAGACCTTCCTTTCCCAATGGAAGGGCTATACTCTCCATCGCCCCCTGGTGGCGGGTTTATAAACCACGCCCTCCTCCGTGTTAGCAGAAGGGCTAAACAAGAAAATAAACAATCTTTAATGCACCTCAAAAACACCCCCCTCCCCCCCCCCCCCCCCCCCCCCCCCCCACACACCCCCAAGATGGATTTGGTCATTTAAGGTTGTTGATGTGTGTCCACGTGTTCGGCGTCTACGGGGAGGCTCGCGGCCTGAACCGTTGACTCGAATCCCTTAAGTTGGTAGTAAAAGTTACACAATGCTGGTGTAGTGCAGTCGTAGCCATGGCTTCAACTCGGCCTGAACAGACACCAAGTCTCTGGCCGGCTGCAGTCTCTCGGCTTGTGTTGGAGGTCGGGGCCGCTGCCCTTAAGGCGTCGGTGAGCAAAAGAAAGAAGAAGAAAGAAGAATAGAAAGGCACTGATGCAAAGAGCGAGAGGTTAAAGCTGCTCGCCGGGCTCCTGGCTCTTCATCACGGTGTCGTAGGAGGGAGGCGGCTCCATGGTCCAGGGCGGCGGGGTGGACGGGAGGGAGGGCTCGGGCTCGGGCGCCCGGCTGACGGAGTCCTCCGACATCTCGCGACGGATTCGGTCCAACCTCCTGGAGAGAGGGAGGGAGGGAGGGAGAGAGAGATAACTGTTACTATGGAAACAGTGACATCTGTGAGGTGTAGGGGAGGGGCTACATTTAAAATCTGAACTGTCAATCATAAGTGGTGTAACGCAGTGGTTCTCAAATGGGGGTACTTATTGGAAAAGGCCCAGTCAGTCAGTAAAGTTATTGAAACCGGAGTGTAGATTTCTGTTGGAAATAAGAGCCGAGCGAAGGAGGAGAAGCTTGTCTCGTCTATTTATATAATAATAACAACAACGCCAAACGAAAGCAGATCGGTCGAGTTCGCTTTCATCACTTCGTCTGTCCCCGTCCACGAGGTTACGGCTGTCAGATCGAGCGGTGACGAGTTCATCCATCGCGAGTACGAAGCCGCCGTCCTCCGTTTGGGGCTCGCGGGGAGGGGGTGAAAAAAACAATGTCAAACAACAAGATAGTCGGTCGAATAGTTAACAAACAACAAAGGGGCGGAGCTAGTCATGCAACGCCGGTTAGAGCGGTGAAACCTCGTCAGGATATTACTGTCATGGCAACAAACCCAGCGCCCGGCCCACGTGGCTCTGTGTGGACGAAGGCCCGAACACAACCAAGTCGGACACGAAGCGGCGTCAGCTCTCATGTGCAGTCCCGTTTCTGGCCACTAGGGGAACGTATCCAATGTAAAACAGGAAGAGTCCTTCCTTCCCTCTGAGCGCCCAGTAAAAACACTTCAACCTGTGCAATTTAAATACACTGTGCAAAATACTTATCAGTTTTTGTGGATTTCTTTTACTGTTTTTTAGTAAATTATATTTTTTTACAGTTTTTTTATTTATATAACTTGTTTTTTTTTTACTATGTCTTTTGCACTTTACCCCATTAAACCTGTACGTTTCCCCAGTGCGCAGATAATATAGGATTATCTTATCTTATCTTAATACAACGCATTCTTCTCCGTGATGGATGCCGCTTTCCCAATTGTTGGCGTCACAGTTTTTCAAGATCCTCGTGCGCTGAGGCGCCGTGTTGACGTCTGTTCAACAACAACCTTGAGTGTGTCAGCCCGGCTCTCCCTGGACGGCGTGCTCTGGTATTTGTCTGCATGAGTCTTTATTTATCTTGAACAACACAAGGGAAGCCTGGAAGGTTCTTCACTTCCAGTGTTTAGGAGAGGAGGGTTTGTTTATCTTCTTTTTTTTGTTCTACTCTGCTACAGACATGGAAATATCGTCCGGTCGAGACAGGTAATGGACGACCCCCCCCACCCCCCCCACCCACCCCCTAGCATGAAATGTGACGGGCCTAACTTTGGTGATTCCTTCATCATGTTTAAAACGCTGTCCAGCAGTTTGGTTTTTGACCAAAAAGACGTTCCCTTCAAGGCCAAACGGACAGTATTTTTTATAAAAAAGGAGCGAAGAGTAACTTTTTTTTTTTATTTATTGAAGTGCCGGCCTTAATTGCAACAATTTCGTAGTCGACATCTTGGCTTTTTTTTGTTTTGCAACAAATGAACAAAAGTTCTCATATTTGGATCGCGGAGCGGTGACGTAGAGACGGCTCTTGTAGCGACAGAGACCTGTCAATCACCTTGTAGCCCCGCCCTAAAGCATCCCCTGCTTTATGGTCTGTTTGACTCTAAATGACCATAATTTACTAAATGAACATCACGCTGTATTGAAGAAGACTTGAAACTAGAGATTGAGACCAAAAACTAATGTTTACAATGTTTACTGAGGGAATAAATCAAGAGAAGTAGTCATTTATATAGACTTCTATACAACCAGAGGAGTCGCCCCCTGGTGGTCAGGAGAGAGAATGCAGCTTTAACACATGAAGCATAGACTTCTATACAACCAGAGGAGTCGCCCCCTGGTGGTCAGTAGAGAGAATGCAGCTTTAACACAAAGCATAGACTTCTATACAACCAGAGGAGTCGCCCCCTGGTGGTCAGTAGAGAGAATGCAGCTTTAACACAAAGCATAGACTTCTATACAACCAGAGGAGTCGCCCCCTGGTGGTCAGGAGAGAGAATGCAGCTTTAACACATGAAGCATGGACTTCTATACAACCAGAGGAGTCACCCCCTGGTGGTCAGGAGAGAGAACGCAGCTTTAAACCATGAAGCATAGACTTCTATACAACCAGAGGAGTCACCCCCTGGTGGTCAGTAGAGAGAATGCAGATTTAACACATGAAGCACAGACTTCTATACAACCAGAGGAGTCTCCCCCTGGTGGTCAGGAGAGAGAAGGCAGCTTTAACACATGAGGCATAGACTTCTATACAACCAGAGTCGCCGCCCCCTGGTGGTCAGGAGAGAGAATGCAACTTTAACCAGTGCCGTAACGGAAACACATGAGGCCCCTGCAGAATAACCCTGAGAGGGCCCCCCCGCCCCCCCCCATATGTAAGGGATAATGTATTGTCCGGCGGTCATTATCCAAAGATAAACGAACAGGACCCAAGCTTTTCTTTTGAGGGAAATTTATTCAATCAGAAAAAACAGCTCAAACAGAGAACAAATGTATTCCAACAGAAACAAAACATATGCTAGGGCCTATCAAACAGCTCAAACAGAACATATGTTACAACAACATAACAAATATGCCTACATATAGTCGATACACCGGTAGGCTACTTTCTCCAGGTTTGCATTTGAATACACGTGCGCGTCTTTTAGCAAATCTGTGTGCAAAGTCTTTAACCACGCTCTTTACATCTAAACTGACGTTTATTCTCTATGCTAAGGATGGCCAGACCGGACAGCCTCTCTTGTGACATGGAGCTTCTGAGATATGTTTTGATCAGTTTTAGCTTGGAAAATGACCTTTCTAACTTAACGGTTACTTGTATTATTTTGTACAGAGCCGTTGTCTTCTTAAAAGGGTTGCAGTGTTGGACAACGTGAAATGAAGTTAAACAACGATGTGGTTGTGGAGATAATTAAGGAAACGTGTCCGATAATGGGCGCAGAGAGCATAGGTTTAATAAGGTTAATGTATTTTCAAGCACTACACATAGACAGAGCAGTACAGCTGTCAAAGTATAACGTTAGCTACGTGGTAATGTTAGCTATAGCAAACAGTACAATACCTGTCTCTTCTGGCAGATGAGTGCATCCTTCACCAGCTGGTCGAAAAAGACTTGTAATTTTAGGAAGTTTGGCATTTAATTCAGAAATGTTCTGTTTTGATTGCCGCTTTTGGGCACCACTTTAAAATGTGCGTTTCATTTTTCCTCAAGAGAAATTTCCCCGTAGTTCTCCCAGAATACACCGCGGCCCAACAATAACACCAGTCCGCGTAGCAGGAGGCCCTAGTGGTTGCCTGTTACGATTGCCTTTAAAACTATTATTTAAAACTTATAAAGCCATTTTAAAATACTTGTTTTCATTGTGTAGCTTTATATGCCAGGCGAGGCCCCCTGTCACTGCGAGGCCCCCCCCCCCCCCCCCCCCCTGTCACTGCGGGGGCTGATCTCTACGGGCCTGGCTTTAACACATGAAGCATAGACTTCTATACAACCCCCACACACACACCTGTCTTCTTCTACACAGGTTTTTAAGGCCCTATACATATCTGTTACACCTACCTTTGTATAGCCAGGGCCTGCTGCGGGCTGAAGCGGGTGCCCGTGCGGGGGTGCAGCAGGGAGTGTCCGGGCACCGCCACCTGGAGGTTCCTCATCGCAATGCAGATCCCGCTGACCAGCAGGGCCACGCCCCCCATGCCGAGGAACATCCCGAGAGCAAACAGCGGGGCCGACTGGTGGGCCAGGCCGAAGACCAGGGCCACGAGCCCCCCAGCGACCATCAGCACGATGCCCAGGCAGAGCGTCACGCCCCGGGGGAGCGGCATCTCCGGAGCACCCAGCCGACCTCCTTGCGGGGCTCGCGGCTACGGCTGCGCCTCGGCGGCAGCCAGTCTGCAGGAGAGGGGAGAGGAGATCACATACACAGCATCCGCGTGTGTGTGCGCGTGCGTGAGAGATGATCAGAAGCAAACGGGAAGCCGACAATAACGCGGATATGCAACACGTAATCCCCCCCCCCGCCGATGTCGCATGCGGGCCGCGCGCCGCCGGGTTCTCATCTGGAGAGCGGCGGTGGGGAGGAAGTGCGCGCGTCTTGTTTATGAGGGTTTCCAGTGACGAGGGAGGGAGGGGCTCACGTGGGGGAACAACAGCCCCCCTCTGTTTGTTTGTTTGTTTGTTTGTTTGTGTGCTGGGGGATCTCCACTGGAACCACATTCAGAGTATTATTGATCACGAGCCAATTGATTTGATCTCTCACAGTGGAGATGCTCCACATATTGGGAATATGGAGTTAATGTGCCTTTATTCTTATATATCGAAATCGTGACACGTGACGAGGTATCGCGTTTGGGTTTGGATGTCGTGATATGCCACAATAACGGAGAAAAGTGATGTGACCGTTGAACTTAACGACTGTTGTGTTATTTGATTTTACCTACTTAGTTAGTATATATCCCTTTACTGATGATTACTTTTTAAAAAAAGTATATATATAAAAAATATTTATAAAAATATAGACTGAACCCTATTGAATGCAATATTGATATTAAGCTATTTGGTAAAAAAAAAAACATTGTTTTTTTCTCCAGTTCTATTTTATCTCATTGCCTGAAGCTCTGTCGTCCTTTAACATTTTAACATTTCCCCTTAACAATCCTATTTCTACGATCTTCTGATAATTAAAGGAATGAAAACAATAAAAAAAATAAAGATCTCCCACTTTGAAATAATGAAAAAAAAGAGTATTATGTGAAAACAAAAATATACAATAATGATGCTTGTTTCTTTATTTCATAACTAAATAATATATGTTCTGGTTTCGCATTCTGTGTGAATCTCTCACGAAATACGACACATTTGCATTTCATTCTCTCCTGTTGCTTCATCTTCCACCCGACCATTCTGCTAAATGTTTAATATCATAATAGCTCATATGGATCATTCTTCGTGAAGTATACTTGTGGGATCCTCTCTTGTTGTCATAATTATAAAAATAGAAAAGACCTGAACCGCTTGATCAGGGTCCTTTTGCCCCCTTTAGACAACAAAATGTGGTCTACTTGTACACTTATTGCCAAATATGAGCCCACACAGGAAAATAATGTCTCTTAATTAAAAGGTTCTTTAAAAGAAGCATCACCTAGAACCAGTTTAACTATGGTTCTATGTTGGAGGTATTACAAGGTTCCTAATACATACATTATATGTAGAATTAGGAATATTTTTATATATCTAAATAAATATATATATTTTATATATATATATAAATAAAGAAATTAATATACATATTTTTTAAATATATATATATATTATATAAATAAAGAATGAATATATATTTTTATATATCTATTTATATATGTACATCATTTACTGCGTCAATGAGGCTGAAATTTGGTCTTTAATCACTGATTTAATAGAGTTTCCCCTTCAATTACTTTTTCCAAGAGGATCGGTCATCGGAGCGTTCAAACAACATCCTGTGATTCCTATCAGCTCTGCAGCTGTGTGTGCGTGTGTGTGTGTGTGTGTGTGTGTGTGTGTGTGTGTGTGTGTGTGTGTGTGTGTGTGTGTGTGCGTGTGCAGCCAGTCGTCCTTGTGCTGCCAAAGATAACCATATTTGTGGTCGTCCGTTCTGAGCGGCGTCTTATTTCAGCACGAAGGCTGCTCGACTCGTTCTTCACACAAATAATAAATAATAATTCAGTCGTGTGAAGTCGCGTTCCTCTCACCCTTCTTCATGCATCCTGTGCACTATTAAAGGAAACAGTGGAAATGCTAAATAAATAAAAGCAACATTCTTGTTTTTTTTTCATCTTTGACATTATTTCCAATAATGGTGCATATACTTTTTATTTGTGTGCATTTTTATTAATGAAAATCAGCCTGCAGGATACTACAGGTTGCATGAACTAGAGGATTCACATCACTTGTATTCCTTTAATAATTTGTGTCCCACATTACAGTCATGTGGTCTTTTGGTCCGTTCCTTTTCCTCGAGGGCACTCTAACATGCAGGATTTCAACATTTGACATTTGCCCAACAGCATATTTTTCCCCACAACTTCCTCGTAGGACTTTTTTCCTAAAGTTGAGATTCCCACCAGCACTCGAATGACTCATGGAGAAGGGAGTTTTTTCAAAATAAAATAATGGTTTTAATGTGGCGGATTAACTTTCCCCCAAAACAAGCTCCACGTCTCTGCAAGTTGAGTCGCACATTTCAATTGAAATGCATGGGTAGGAAAATTAGATTAAAATGGTGGAAAGTAATGTAAATATGCAGAAAACCCACTGATGTGGTGCTTTAAAATGAACATTCTCTGGATGTGTTTGCCAGTGAGCTGCGGTGGAATGAGTTAAATGGTCAGATGAGTCATCCCACAGAAGAGGATTATCCAGATGTGTTGATCTGGAATCAAGCCCTGGATTCCCTGTGTGCTTCATGTTACCGTGGCAACCGATGCCTTGTAAAAAAAGGGATTGCATGGATTTCTTTTGGAATTGGGCTTGCATGAGGTGTCACTACCCCGAGGACAGACCGGAGTACCAGCAGCACCAGTGAGGTCGGTGTTTCAACGATCTGATGGCTGTTTGTAAGAAGTGGGCGGAGTCAACGTGGCGACCACCCGTTGGTTTGTGGACCGCCGTTTTGGCATTTTGGCCGTCGCCATCTTGGACTAAATGAACATCACGCTGTATTGAAGAAGACTTGAAACTAGAGATTGAGACCAAAAACTAATGTTTACAATGTTTACTGAGGGAATAAATCAAGAGAAGTAGAGTCATTTATATAGACTTCTATACAACCAGAGGAGTCGCCCCCTGGTGGTCAGGAGAGAGAATGCAGCTTTAACACATAAAGCATAGACTTCTATACAACCAGAGGAGTCGCCCCCTGGTGGTCAGGAGAGAGAATGCAGCTTTAACACATGAAGCATAGACTTCTATACAACCAGAGGAGTCGCCCCCTGGTGGTCAGTAGAGAGAATGCAGCTTTAACACATAAAGCATAGACTTCTATACAACCAGAGGAGTCGCCCCCTGGTGGTTAGGAGAGAGAATGCAGCTTTAACACATGAAGCATAGACTTCTATACAACCGGAGGAGTCGCCCCCTGGTGGTCAGGAGAGAGAATGCAGCTTTAACACATGAAGCATAGACTTCTATACAACCGGAGGAGTCGCCCCTGGTGTTCAGGAGAGAGAATGCAGCTTTAACACATGAAGCATAGACTTCTATACAACCAGAGGAGTCGCCCCCTGGTGGTCGGTAGAGAGAATGTAGCTTTAACACATGAAGCATGGACTTCTATACAACCAGAGGAGTCGCCCCTGGTGGTCGGTAAAGAGAATGCAGCTTTAACACATGAAGCATAGACTTCTATACAACCAGAGGAGTCGCCCCCTGGTGGTCAGGAGAGCGAATGCAGCTTCAACACATGAAGCATAGACTTCTATACAACCAGAGGAGTCGCCCCCTGGTGGTCGGTAGAGAGAATGCAGCTTTAACACATGAAGCATAGACTTCTATACAACCAGAGGAGTCGCCCCCTGGTGGTCAGGAGAGAGAATGCAGCTTTAAAACGTGAAGCATAGACTTCTATACAACCAGAGGAGTCGCCTCCTGGTGGTCAGGAGAGAGAATGCAGTACTCCTGTCTGTTTCTCCAAACCCTCTCTACTGTGATAATACACTGACTATGAAGAAGTATATATATAATATACTCTGTATTATACTTTTTTTGAAAAAGCAAACTATCTTGCCAAGCAAATAAGATACTTCAACGATGTCTTACGTAATTAAATGTCATAAGGGATTAAAAATGAAGGGTTGGACACGGGTAACATTATAAAAGAAGAACACCGATAAATGCCGCATCTCTTTTTTTATACCTGCATACCTGATCCAACATTATTATTTATTATTGTGTGTAAAACATCTGCTGCACTGAGTCCGTTGACATCACCGCTGTTTGTTTGAATGAGTCTTCTGTGAATGGATTTGTGCTTGACGTGTTCAGTCCGCGTTAGCTTAGTTTAGCTTAGCATAAAGGCTGGAAGAAAAATAGTCCCGCACATAAACTCCCTTTAAAAGCACGACTTATCGGTTTTTTTTTCGTACACTTCCACTTGTGGGTTCTTCATTTGGTTCTGCTGTGGCTGAGTTCGGCGTGTTCTGCCTTTCACACCATAACATTTATGCGTTTTTACACCTGCGTTGTAATTATAGGACACTTGGGGAAAGCATGCTAGGACCCACTGGTCCCCATCGGAAAGAAGCATGCTTCGAGTGTTTGTTGATAGTGTTGGTTGCTGTCAGAGGACGGCTATTGCAGAGTCTGAGTAAAAGGACTCTTCGTCTTCCGGCCTGAGGGTCGGGGTGTCCGTATCGTCCGGCGCCTCACACCTCGAAGCTGATCTCCCTCGACCGCCCGAACAAGGGCTCCGTCGCCAGGTGCGTGTCCGAGTACGCGCGGCGCAGGTGCGTCGAGCTGGACGTGGTCTTGATGGCGACCTCGTAAGGGGGCGGGGGCTCCTGCCACAGCGGAGGGCGAGGCGTCGGACTGAAACTGCCGGGGTCCATGGGAGGGTAGTCGAAGTCCTCGACGCGGGCGCCTTGCCTGTGGCGCTCCATGGTCCTGGAAAGAGATCGTATGAAAACAAGCTGGTGGAAAACACACAAGTGCGGGACAGTCGGTTGTAGAGATGGGATGTCGGTAGGACCAATCCGGGGTGGGCAGCGTTGGGTTTCACTGAGGCGTAATGGACCTATCGGCTGCGCCCGGAAGATGAACAAGCTTTTGAAACACAGTCGTAAATATGAGCCGCGGAGACACACTTTAACCGAACAGCGGGGGCTAATAGAGTCTTTGGATTACAGCGGCACCGGCTCCTGAATACTTAGTTAAAGGATTAGTTTGACGTTGTGGAAATACAAACGGTATATTAATTTTCTTGCCGAGAGCTAGACGAAAAGATCGATAACACTCTTGTTTACGCATCGGCGGACTAAGAGACGATGGGCCTCTGAGCACAGACACGCAAAAGGCCCCAAAACCACCAAGTCAAGCAGCCTTTTATCGTTGTTTAGGCGTTAGGTTTGTAGTTGGTTTATGTCTCTTTGTGGTTGTTTTAAATCTCTTTGTAGTTGGTTTATGTCTCTTTGTGGTTGTTTTAAGTCTCTTTGAAGTTGGTTTATGTCTCTTTGTGATTTTTCTTTTTGTCTTTTTGATGTTGGTTTGTGTTTCTTTGTAGTTTTTGTTAGTCTCTTTGTAGTTAGTCTGTGTCTGTTTGTGTTTATTTTGTAACTTTGAGTCTCTTTGTAGTTGCCTGGTGTCTCTTAATGGTTGTTTTGAGTCTGTTTGTAGTTGTTTTGTTTCTTTTTGTGGATACTTTTATGTCTTATAGTCATTTTGAGCCATTTTGTTGTTGCTTTGTTACTCTTTCTGGTAATTTTGTGTCTTTTTGTGGTAATTTTAAGTCTCTGTGGTCGTTTGCCCGTCTATATTGTTACAATAAGACTCTCTTAGGTCTCTTTGTGTCTTTTTGCAGTTGTTTTGGTCGGTTTTGTTTCTTTGTGTTGAATTCAAGTTTCCTTCTAGTGCTTCTTACTTTGAGTGACATGTTGCAGGTAAAGGCCAGGGAGGGCCCTGACACTTTGGGCCCCTGGGCCTGTTTGCGAGCTAACTAATCCAGCCATGATTTTGCGGTAAACATAAAGCTACCGTCAGCAGCCTATTAGCTTAGCTTAGCATAAAGACTGGACAGCTAGCCTGGATCTGTGCAAAGGTAACCAGTAGAGGATGTAACTGGTCCCAGACAAGAAACAGACTTGGTTGGTAATTGCATACTAACGTACTTTAATAATTTTTAATAATTAATAATACTTTAATACTTTTCTTTGGTATTTTTTTTCATACAACAATACACAATAATGATTGCTGTGCAATACGTATGTTGATGTGATGAGACGATACCATGGTATGTGTGTGTGTGTGTGTGTGTGTGTGTGTGTGTGAGAGTGTGTGTGTGTGTGTGTGTGTGTGTCATAACGAGTACCATAGGCCTACACTGGGGCTCCTCCTGACTACTTTACGTCACTGTTTAGCGTACAAACTAATGGTATGTGAATTTTTTCACCTGACTTTCGCCGAGAAAGCAAATAAATGTATTTCATTAAATGTAAATTTAAAAACATTTCTTTAACTTAATGTAATTATATTTAGATAAGTGTGTATCTTTTCTGGGCGTTGTTAAATGGGATACTATACCAATAAATTAATGTGTCATCAAGAGCTGAACATGTCCATATTTGACCAGAATTAATGATAAATCAAGTGAAAGAGGACTTTGTTGGACTCTGTGTGCAAACCTCTTATGAACAGATGTATCTGGACCCTGAAGACTATTAATAATGTAACGGAGAATAACAATGTTTTGGGCCTAGAAAATCTATTCTTTGGGTTAAATACTTTTTTTTTTTTAAACATAATATACACAATACTTATTTTCTGGCTTCAAGACAAAATTGTCCATACTTACAAAATAATTTAACGGTGCAAAAAAAACCCAAAAAACAATAATACAAATTGTTTGTTTTTTTCAACCCACCTCGGCAGAAACACCGACTGGGACTCTGGGAAGCGGCTCCCCGGCGGGCCGAAGTTGGGGTAGTCGTAGGGGTAGTGCGGACACTCCGGGTCGAACTCCCGGTGGTTGTAGTTGGCGGCGCTCTTGCTGTTCATGGCCCAGAACAGCCCCAGGATGAGCATCACCACCCCGAGCACCACGCAGCACAGCGAGAAGGCCTGCAGGCGGCTCTGGGACGAGGCCAGGAAGGCGGTGGAGCCCCCGGTCACGATGAGGAAGGCTCCGATGAAGATCGTTCCGTGGTGCAGGGAAGGCATCCTCCTCCTCCTGCAGGACTGTGGCTGTCTCCTCAGGGGGGGGGGGGGGTTAACTCTCAAGGCTGGGACCGGCTGGATGGCGACGCTGACACTGACCTGACATCCAAAAAATATATTTACTCCACAGTTACAGAAGTCCTGAGGTAAAGAAAGAAAGAAAGCAGCTCCTTGAATCTCACTTATTTGCTCCCATAATTTCCATCTCCCCAGACTGATCATGAAGTGTTGGTCCTCGCTCTGTGGAGATCTCCAGCTCGCGCGTAAAAGTGTTCAAATTAATAGTTTTTGTCGGTGGAAAAAAAAACCCCAAAAAATAAACCCGGTTGAAGGCTTTGATGCTCATCGGGACTCGCTGTGTTTATCATCAGGGCAGATGGACCAGAGGACGGCACAGCCCATTAAGAAATCTTTACTGGCGCCCCACCCTCCCTCTGTCTAATGTGTCTGAGGGGTGTGTGCGTGTGTGTGTGTGTGAGTGTGTGTCCGTGTGTGTGTGTGTGTGTCCGTGTGTGTGTGTGTCCGTGTGTGTGTGTGTGTCCGTGTGTGTCCGTGTGTGTGTGTGTGTGTGTGTGTCCGTGTGTCCGTGTGTGTGTGTGTGTGTGTCCGTGTGTGAGACAGCAATTTCTCTAAACATAAATGGACATATTGGACAAGAAGCAGAGTGGAATTTTGGCCTATATTCTTATTTTTATAGCTTCACTGTGTTCAAATAGAGAAAGATGAGTTGAGTTTATTTAAAAAGCCAATGACAGAAAATCTGCTTTATGACTGATACGTTTTAACCAGCAATTCATATTCATTTGACACGTAGACTAAACTAAATAAATAGACAGAATGGTGCTATTTTGGCGAAATCAGCGAGTGTGCAAATGACATGTTACATATACACACAGAGACAGTTGAGAGAAACCCGAGTCCAAAGGTTAATTCTTGTATTTTCCAGTAACTTTGATTAATAATTGAATACCGGAGCGAGGGATCAATATGTAGAGACGGCTCCATTTCTTTTCTTTTTTTTTGCCTTAGAATGAATATAATTCATACAAGCTATTTACAACAAAGAGACCTATATATAGGTGTAAAAAAAAGAAGAAGAAGAGGAACCTTCATTTATATTCTTTGGATTTGTGTGAACCCGAGAATACGACAATATGACGTGTGCGGCGACAGGAGAGCGGTGTACAGGCCACGAAGCATGATTTATTCAAATGGTACTCGATGTACTTGGAGGGAGGAGAACCTTCCTCTTCCATGGTCAGCTCGAGGAAGTGTACTCTACCCTCTTTGAGAAACATTAACCGCATACGTCATATTTGGCAATATTCTTCAGCATAATACCGCTGAATTGACTTTTTTATTTTGTTATCTTTTTAATTGTGTGGTGGGGAGGATGGATGAGGTTCTTTGTGGAAAACAGATATATTAAAGGGATAATTAATAATATATTAAACAGGATATATTAAAGGGATAATTTGTATTTTTGCTATCTAAACTTGAAAGACATCGTATTGGATGTTTGGACGTTGGTTTTGAAGGCGATGAATCAGGATAGAACTGCAGTACTTAATGTCCTGTTTTATGAATTTGAATCTGAAGAGAGTTTGAATCTGACAATTACAAGAAAACTGTAATAGTGACATTTTACGAGTAAATTTGGTCAAAGGTCAAGACTTTGACCCTCATTCAAGAATTTGCATAGAATTTGACAACTTCAAATGTCTATAGGACAGAATTATGAGACATTTGAACAGACATGGATGTAAACTGTAACTTGACCGTGCGGCGATTATGAGACTATTTGACCAAATAAAACTAAAAAGGAAAATTATACATCAATAAATGTTGTAAACAAATGAATAAAACATGAACATTTGAACCAAAAAATTCACGACAAATCCAAAAAAATAAAAATGCGTTCACTTTATTTTATTTGATATTATTATTCTATTTATTTGCACTGTTTTTATACTTTACAACTCCAGAACACTTGATTTGCCATTTTATTCAATTTTTTTTTTTTATTGTTGGTTTTCTTTTTTTTAAAATATATATTTAGGCCTATATAATTTCTATATATAGGCTAGAAGCCTACACATATTTGTCTCATATACTTTTTATATATTTTCTACAATACTTATATACAGTTATATACAATACGTATATACACTTCTTTACCGTTATTTGTCCACATTTGTTTATGTCTATTTATGTGTACGTACATTGGGAGTCAAATGTATATGTGCACACACACACACACATGTGGCAAATAAAGTTGTATGAGAGTCAGTACATGTTATACTTTGATATTGACAATAGTAGCAAAGATCAGATATAATATATGAAATGCTTATGAATGATCCTCATAATATTCCCAGTTGTGAGGCAACAGACAGATAAATAACTAATTGGTTTAATTAGTTATTATTAGTGTCCCTTCACTGAATAGAGGAGCTTGAACCCAGGCTGGCCCACACGGTCATCGTTTAGTAACAGTGTCATGGCGTGACAGCCGCTCCGCTTCCTGATTGGTCCAACTTCAGAGAGGCTACCGCTCCAGAATTCCCAACGGTCGCTCGCTCGACCAATGAGCGCCACGCGTGTGACGCTCGGTCCCGCCCCCAGGCAGCGGTTTTGACCAATCAGCGGAGCAGTAGAGGAAACGGGAGGGCCGGACCGGCCCGGCCGCCTAGGAAGCGTTCACCTATCGCGGTGAAGAGGCCATCAGGAGGTAATCGATGTCCGGGCGCTCGGCGATAGTTTTACTCACAAAGAAAAAACACCTAAAATACAAAAGAGCCTTTGGGGTCCGGAGAGCGAACCCGTCCGGACGCCATCATGGATCCCCTGCTGTGTTTAGCCGGCGTGGTGGTCACGTTCCTGCTGTGGATCAGAATCAAGGGTCTCGATTACGTCATCGTCCACCAGCGGTGGATATTCGTGTGTCTGTTCCTGCTGCCGCTCTCCGTCGTGTTCGACGTGTACTACTATGTGCGCGCGTGGCTCATTTTCAAGATGTGCTCCGCGCCCAAGCTGCACGACCAGCGCGTGCGTGACATCCAGCGACAGGTGAGCAGCAGCGTCGGGGTCACCTGTTGTGTGATATTGGCTCTTACAGGTGTGCGCGCGTGTGTGTGCGCAGCTACCTTTTTGTGAACTGACCCCTGACCTCCCATTCATTTGTTTTTTAAAAGTTACCTCTATCCCTGGTCTATAGGACACCTGTACCATGGATAGAATGAGGAGTGGCCTGTTTTGCAAAGCATCATGGGTACTAGTGAACAACTCACTGGTGTTTTTAACTACGTGCATCTTTGTTGGCGGTGCAGAGTGTGTTGCTTTATCTCTGTTAATGTTGTAAATTCATTATTACACCGCTTATCAACCTTTTGTTTTTTGTTGCTTTGCAGGCACACGATAGATAAGATTGTGTTGTAACAGTTTCAACAGGCTGGTTATTGATCATCAAAACATACATTTTCTTTTAATTCAACATTCACAGTTATAAAAGTAAGGCTGTTTTTTTTTTTTTTTTTTAAAAGCACATCAATTTCTTTGGCTTTTGATTAGTTGGGCCTGCGAGTTCACGATCAAGTGAAGAAACTACTTATCAGTTTGGGTGTTCAACAATCAAGTTGCACAACACAGGGTCCACGTGTGTGTGTGTGTGTGTGTGTGTGTGTGTGTGTGCGCGTGTTGTTTTGTGGTTAATTGTTTCTTTCTAAAGGGGCAAAATAAAAGTGATTTATTGAACTGAATTGGTTCAGAAATGGGGCCATTATTATTATTATTATGAGGTAATGCAGCACTTTTCCCCCTCCATTTTGTGCTTAAGATCTATGTGAGGTTGTGTGAATTTAGGCAATCTGTTCAAAAGTCTGATAAAATGCTGACTGTACGCGGGAGAGGGCCCAAGGAGCAGACTAGACGGACACTTAATCCCTTGATTCCTAGAAGGAGAGAGGAATCTGATGTGAAGTAGAGGTAAATCAATCTGATCCACAGGCCCCAGAGAGAGCGGTAGTCAATGAAGTGTCAAGAAGAAAGACGCACATGGGCTCACCACAGTGGGAGGATCAGTGTTCACAAAATATACTTTGAGGGGTTTAAATGAGCTGTGAAACATAATGCCTTCTTGCCTTTGTCCCACATTTCAGGTGCGCGAGTGGAAGAAGGACGGCAGTAAGACCCACATGTGTACGGGTCGCCCCGGCTGGCTCACCGTGTCCCTCAGAGTGGGGAAGTACAAGAAAACCAGCAAGAACATCATGATCAACATGATGGACATTCTGGAGGTGGACACGAAGAGGCAGGTGGGAGGACTCGACCAATCCCATCAGCCCCAGCTCTACTTTGTGCTCACTTTAGCACGCTAGCACGCTGAACTAAGATGGCGAACATAGTAAACGTTATACCGGCTAAACATCTGCATGGTTAGCATTGTGAGCATATTAGCATGCTAACATATTAAACTAAGATGGCGAACATAGTAAATATTATACCTGCTAAACATCTACATGTTAGCATGCTAACACATTAAAATAAGATGGCGAACAAAGTAAACATTACACCTGCTAAACATCTGCATGTTAGCATTGTGAGCATATTAGCATGCTAACATATTAAACTAAGATGGCGAACATAGTAAATATTATACCTGCTAAACATCTACATGTTAGCATGCTAACACATTAAAATAAGATGGCGAACAAAGTAAACATTACACCTGCTAAACATCTGCATGTTAGCATTGTAAGCATATTAGTAAGCTAATACATTAAACTAAAATGACGAACAAAGTAAACATTACACCTGCTAAACATTGTATGTTAGCATTATAAGCATATTAGCATGCTAACACATTAAAATAAGATGGCAAACAAAGTAAACATTACACCTGCTAAACATCTGCATGTTAGCATTGTAAGCATATTAGTAAGCTAATACATTAAACTAAAATGACGAACAAAGTAAACATTACACCTGCTAAACATCTGCATGTTAGCATTGTGAGCATATTAGCATGCTAACATATTAAACTAAGATGGCGAACATAGTAAATATTATACCTGCTAAACATCTACATGTTAGCATGCTAACACATTAAAATAAGATGGCGAACAAAGTAAACATTACACCTGCTAAACATCTGCATGTTAGCATTGTGAGCATATTAGCATGCTAACATATTAAACTAAGATGGCGAACATAGTAAATATTATACCTGCTAAACATCTACATGTTAGCATGCTAACACATTAAAATAAGATGGCGAACAAAGTAAACATTACACCTGCTAAACATCTGCATGTTAGCATTGTAAGCATATTAGTAAGCTAATACATTAAACTAAAATGACGAACAAAGTAAACATTACACCTGCTAAACATTGTATGTTAGCATTATAAGCATATTAGCATGCTAACACATTAAAATAAGATGGCAAACAAAGTAAACATTACACCTGCTAAACATCTGCATGTTAGCATTGTAAGCATATTAGTAAGCTAATACATTAAACTAAAATGACGAACAAAGTAAACATTACACCTGCTAAACATCTGCATGTTAGCATTGTAAGCATATTAGTAAGCTAATACATTAAACTAAAATGACGAACAAAGTAAACATTACACCTGCTAAACATCTGCATGTTAGCATTGTAAGCATATTAGTAAGCTAATACATTAAACTAAAATGACGAACAAAGTAAACATTACACCTGCTAAACATTGTATGTTAGCATTATGAGCATATTAGCATGCTAACACATTCAAATAAGATGGCAAACAAAGTAAACATTACACCTGCTAAACATCTGCATGTTAGCATTGTGAGCATATTAGCATGCTAATACATTAAACTAAAATGACGAACAAAGTAAACGCTCGTCACAGTTTTTGTAATGCAACATTATTTTTGCAAAAGTCTGACACAGCCAGACTATTAAAACCACTTAATTTAAAGGAAACTGCTTAATAATTTTTCCGTTTCACTCGTCTTTTCTTCCAAATAAATGTGGCGAACCTGTGAGTTTGTTTGAACCTGTGAGGTCATCCGGCGGCCTCTGTTCTCTGGCCACCTTGGACTTCTGTTAACCAATGGGGACGTCGTGTTCCCAGACGTCAACATTCGGCCTTTTGTCACTAATAACCGCGACGGTGTGACAGAAATAAAACCAACATCGGCATTAAACCAGTTTTCCCGTTAACGTTTATCTGGCTGGATTTTGTATTGTTGGCCTTCACTCACTGGTGGTCTTTGTTTTTTAGGTGGTGAGAGTCGAGCCGCTGGCCAACATGGGTCAGGTGACCGCTCTCCTCACCTCTATTGGCTGGACGCTGCCGGTGCTGCCCGAGCTGGATGACCTCACCGTGGGTACGTGGCTGTATTACTGTGGGCATCATCTGTGGGCCCCTCTGGGTTTTCTTAGATAATAGAGACGTGCCGATGATTTCCACAGCTTCGTTGTCCCAGTGAGGCAGATCCTGCATCTCCCCTCCATCAATCCCCCGTATCCTGTTTAGAGCACCAGCGACTTCTCTAATTGTGTTAGAGGATTGATGTTGTAGCTCAGGAGGCGAAAAAACGGGGAGGAAATGGCTGCAGCGTTGGAAGCGCCCCTGGATCGGGTTTCATAATGGATTCCCTGATGCCATAAATTGCGCATCAGCAATCTAATGTTTTCCCCATCAGGCAGCGGTGCATTCATTTATCTCGATGTCCAAGCGGGCACATAGACTCACTCATCTCCTGGCAGGCAAGCGCTGCTTTGTGCTGGTGTGTGTGTGTGTGTGTGTGTGTTTGTGTTTGCCCACCTTGAAAAAGATATTGAATTACGAATCTTTAATCCTCGCTCCTCCTCTCAGGTGGTTTGGTGATGGGCACCGGCATCGAGTCGTCCTCTCACATTTACGGGCTGTTTCAGCACATCTGCGTCGCGTTCGAACTGGTCCTAGCTGACGGCAGCTTGGTGCGCTGCACCGAGGTGAGTATCGGTGGTGGCAACGCCATCATGCTGTCATCGGGAGACCACCGACAAGCATAGACTTCTATACAACCAGAGGAGTCGCCACCTGGTGGTCAGGAGAGAGAGAATGCAGCTTTAACACATGAAGCATAGACTTCTATACAACCAGAGGAGTCTCCCCCTGGTGGTCAGGAGAGAGAATGCGGCTTCACATGAAGCATATACTTCTATACAACCAGAGGAGTCGCCCCCTGGTGGTCAGTAGAGAGAATGCAGTTTTAACACATGAAGCATAGACTTCTATACAACCAGAGGAGCCTCCCCCTGGTGGTCAGGAGAGAGAATGCAGCTCTAACACATGCAGCATAGACTTCTATACAACCAGAGGAGTCTCCCCCTGGTGGTCAGGAGAGAGAATGCAGCTTTAACACATGAAGCATAGGAGTGGCAAGAGTTTGATTGACAGACAGTTCATCCAATCCCCTGCCAATTATGTTTTTTTTTTTTAAAGTGCCTCCATGTTTCCAAATAATGACTCCCTGGGAGGCGGGCAGGTCGGATCCCCCCCCCAAAAAAACACCTGTTTTCTGACCCCACGTCCCTCACTTATAGTTTTCAAATGGTCCCAGACTTGGTTAAACTTGTGATGAGAGTCCCAGAGTTGCAGTAAAATGTTGCGTAATGGCCTCCTCCAGTAAGCAAAAGGAGTGGTCTCCTTGTGGAGGAGAGGAAACGCTGTGAGGTTCGCTAATGGTTCAGTTGTCAAAGCCGACGTGGTTACAGATAGACGGATGTTAGAAACCCAGAAGGCCGAGACCACATTTTTATATATATATATATATATATATATATATACGTGTCACAGACGCGTATTCAGTTTTGTTCAAACGCACAACGTCTTCTTCCCGGTCGCTCAGGAGGAGAACTCGGACCTGTTCCACGCCGTCCCGTGGTCCTGCGGCACCCTGGGGTTCCTGGTCGCGGCCGAGGTTAAAATAGTCCCCGCCAAACCCTGGGTGAGGCTGCGCTACGAGCCGGTCCGGGGGCTGGAGAACATCTGCAAGCGCTTCACCGACGCGTCGAAGAACAAGCAGAACACGTTCGTGGAGGGCCTCCAGTACGGCCGGGACGCCGCCGTCGTCATGACGGGGACCATGACGGACCACGCCGAGCCGGATAAGGTTTTCATCACACTGTTTGAACCCAGACCTCTATTTTCTCACGTGTTTGTGTCAATGTGACGAATAGGTGCGAGAGTTTTGGAACAATTGGAGAACGCTGCAGCTGCAAAACGGGCTGCAAGTTAATCTCACGGGTCACCGTCATGGTGCCCGTCGCTCATGGAAAATACCGTTCATCGGTTGCAAAGAAAACGCTCACTGAGACACAAAAAACATGGGAAAATTAGGCAGAAAAATGACCAAAAGCGACCTCCCGTTTGACCTCCCTCCGTCCTCTCTGGTGTCAGATCAACAGAATCGGCCTTCACTTCAAACCCTGGTTCTTCAAACACGTGGAGGGCTACCTGAAGAGGGACCAGGATGGAGTCGAATACATCCCCCTCAGGCAGTACTATCACAGACACACGCGCAGCATCTTCTGGGAGCTTCAGGTACACACACACACACAAACACACAGACACACACACACACACACACACACACACACACACACACACACACACACACAGAGGCTGTTTCCTTTAGAGTTTCATTAAGGTCCTGCACATTTCTGCCAGATATGAGCTTGTCATCATCTCCTTGCTCACTTCTCTTTATTACACTCTAATGCTCTTTCTCACACACACACACACACACATAGTGTATACACACACACACACACACACACACACACACACACACCATTATCCATTAGTGAGAAGGGCTTGGCATCCTTTTGTCTTCTGTAACAGGAAGTGCCGCGATGAATTATGCATAGCATTGGTTTGGACGATGCCTTCAGGAGCCGTCTCTGGGCTTCTGGGTTTTTAAAGGGTTTTGGTTCTGTGGACGATGCGGAGAGAGAGAAGGCCGGCGACCGGTGCTTTGATTACATCGACAATTTTGGGATTATTGTCAGACGTGAAAACGAGAGAGCGTTTGGCACTTTTTTGGAAGGTTGGGACCGCCCTCTGCTGGAGTATAAGAGGAGTGCAGCTGGATTGTGTCATTGTATTTGGACTGTTTGTGACAAATTTTACATAAAATTTAAGAAACGATTTGTGCTATTGTAATTTCTTTTATGTTAAGATACTAAATATTTGGGTGAGGAGAAAAGTATAAATATAATAAAGTATTTCCGCATTATTATTATTATTATTATTATTTTTATAAAATCCTTCCTCCATTTCAAATTCAAATTGGACATTTTAAAGAGAATTCAAACCACATATATTCAGATGTTAGATGTTTTTCAAAGTAAGTATTTGTAATTCTATTAAAATTGTACTTATATGGTATATAATATACATCATAGGTTTTGTTTTCGCCCACATTTAACTGAGATAATAATTAATTATGAGGAATAAAAACACAAATGTCCAAAAGCCAACGTGACATCATGAAAGTACTTCTGATGTCCCGAGAATATTTAATTTGCAGTCTACGGCAGATTTGAGAAACTCAAAAAATTAAAACAAACACCGACTTCTTTTATATTTGTTTCCCGCTAAGTGATTCAATCGTTACAGCACCACAATGCATCATGGGACGCCGCTTTACCGACGTCTGTGCTCCCTTTTCTACCAGGACATCATCCCCTTCGGCAACAACCCGATATTCCGCTGGCTGTTCGGCTGGATGGTTCCTCCCAAGATCTCGCTGTTGAAGCTCACGCAGGGGGAGACCATCCGGCGGCTCTACGAGCAGCACCACGTGGTCCAGGACATGCTGGTTCCCATGAAGAACCTGCAGGCGGCCATCACGCACTTCCACCAGAACATCGACGTAGGACTCGGCTGTGGATGATGACACCCACCCTCCGTACCTGCTGGTTTACGGGCCTGTTTGAACCCCCCCGTGTGTCTCGTGCCGTTTCAGGTGTATCCTCTGTGGCTGTGTCCCTTCCTGTTGCCCCCGGGCCGAGGCATGGTCCACCCCAAAGGTCAGGAGGAGGAGCTGTACGTGGACATCGGAGCCTACGGGGAGCCCAAAGTCAAACACTTCGAAGCCAAGGCGTCCACGCGGCAGCTGGAGAAGTTTGTCAGGGACGTGCACGGGTGAGTCTCAAATAACGCGCGATAGCTTTCTATTTAAAGACATATTTAAAAAAAAAAAACAATGTTGTAATAACAACGTTTGGATGGGAATCCAGCTCTAACAAATAGTATGATATTAATAATATTAGTGCAGCCTGATCAACATCGTCTGACACTGCACAAACACAATATGGCTGATTTTAGTGCAGATGTAAAGGTGACCTCTGACCCCAGGTTGGGAACGAACTGAGTGAGAGAATATTATAGATATTAATCTAGACTTAAATTTGATAGAAGGGGGAAGCTGCGATATATATATATATATATATATATATATATATACACGGCACAGGTGGTAAACGATATTCCAGAGTCATTGATTCAAACGCAGACCTCAGTCAGATAAAGGATCAATGAGTCAGGCAGACGAGACTCCCCCCTTGGAATGAATCTGCACTCATCGCTGAACAGAACGTTTTCCTCAACGTGTTCAGGTTCCTACACATGTTCAGGTTCCTACATATGTTCAATGTTCAGGTTCCTACACGTGTTCAGGTTCCTACACATGTTCAGTGTTCAGGTTCCTCCACATGTTCAGGTTCCTCAACGTGTTCAGGTTCCTACACATGTTCAGTGTTCAGGTTCCTACACATGTTCAGGTTCCTCAACGTGTTCAGGTTCCTACACATGTTCAGTGTTCAGGTTCCTACACATGTTCAGGTTCCTCAACGTGTTCAGGTTCCTACACATGTTCAGTGTTCAGGTTCCTCTACATGTTCAGGTTCCTACACATGTTCAGTGTTCAGGTTCCTCCACATGTTCAAGTTCCTCCACATATTCAGTGTTCAGGTTCCTACACATGTTCAGGTTCCTACACATGTTCAGTGTTCAGGTTCCTCTACATGTTCAGGTTCCTACACATGTTCAGTGTTCAGGTTCCTCTACATGTTCAGGTTCCTACACATGTTCAGTGTTCAGGTTCCTCTACATGTTCAGGTTCCTACACATGTTCAGTGTTCAGGTTCCTACACATGTTCAGGCTCCTCTACATGTTTAGGCTCCTCTACACATCCTCGGCTGTGCTGCTCATCCCATAAATGCTTGTTTCTTCCAAACGGGGCACCGTTTAAAAAGGGAAATAAACGGGCTTTCCAACGGCGTAACATTTATTGCCAAGAAGCATCATTACAGAGAAATAATCTTCCAAACACTAATTTCCATACTTTTTGTTCAACGTCTATACCTAATAATAATAATAATAATAATAATAATAATAATCAGAGCCTAAAACATATAAAACTTATGAGGTTCACGCCCCCTTCAGGTTCCAGATGCTGTATGCAGATGTGTACATGGGCCGAGAGGAGTTCTGGGAGATGTTTGACGGACGGCTGTATCACCGGCTGAGAGAGGAACTCGGCTGTAAGGAGGCCTTCCCGGAGGTCTACGACAAAATCTGTAAATCCGCCCGACACTGACCCACCCCCACCCCCACCCCCCACGTCACCGATGGATGTTTCAACTAAATACACACAAACTGCATCATGTGTACGAGCTAACCGGTTATTTTCATCAACTCAAGCCGCGTCTTTAAGAGGCAGTGAAGCAGGAGCACATGTATTGTATGTCGTGAATGTATTTTCTTTACACATTTAGCTTATTTCAACATTCATTGTTCAGATACATTTTCTGTAAATTGTATTTTGTGTGTGTGTGTATTTTCTGCACTGTTTAACAACCTGATCCAGTGTTTCTCACGGACCTTTTTAACAGATTTCTACACACCTTTTTCTGACTGGTCAGCCTTACCTACAAGTGCCATACACCAAAACATGACTTTCTAATTAGAGGCTTGCACATATTTTTAAATAAACTTTTGTAATAAATATGAAAAAGAGAAACCCCCCAAAAAATCATATCACCCGGACTCTCGTGTTTTTTAAAGTATATTCTGAAGTTGCACAGACAGTCAAAACTAATGTATTTGCTCTGAGTGGATTTTTGTTTTCTTTTATTTAAATAACAGCAGTGTAAATCTGATAACTTGTCCTTCTGCATCCTTCCACGTCAAATAAACTGATATGCGCATCAATACTTTTTTTCATCTCGTTTTAATAAATAGACAGTGTAAACATTGTTTTTGAGGGGGGGGGGGGGGTGTTGTTTGTCGTCCCCGTGTGAGCTGAAAGGCATCGTAGCAAACCAGTGACTTAACAAGTCTTTACTCGTTATGATTTGGACAATTCCCAAAATATACTGGTACGATGGCCAGCACTTAACATATAGCGGTTATAGCATTAAACAATACTTGTATTTACAATTCCAAGCCAACTATGTGATTTTTAGTAGCAATTACATTTAAACATATCAATTAATTCTGTCAAAAATTTTGAATTCTTGATATTCATAAATCGTGGATCATTGTAGATATCTGGAGCTTAATTAAACCAGTCCACTTTTACCATTGACTTCTCTTCAAATTAAATCACACATCTTTAATTTCACGTTTCACAATTCCAAGTCAATATATCCAAAATGTAATATGTAACTAGCTGCAATTCTGATGAGGCATCTCAATTGCCACTAGTCAAAATGTTAATTAGTGATAAATAAATTCTCACCGATAGCAATGTCCATTGTATACATCTACAAATGGTCCTAAATTACAGGTATGACACATTTAATTTAGCAAATAAAATTCACGTGTTGATATTTATAGGATTGTATATCTGGAATTGCATTCCAGATATCTCAAACGTAGTCTTGATGGTATTTCTGACAACACCATCTGTGGCCATGGTGCCACTTCAAACCAGTGTCCGGTGGAACTGGTTTTTAGTGGAACATTAACAGGTGCGCGTGCGGTAATCCTGCACCTGTACACATTAGAATTCTGGTGTAGAGGAAATAGAATAATCTTTTTTTTTGGGTGCGGGGTGGTGGAATTTGTAACATTGTTAATTTAAGGAATGAAAAAAAAAAAAAAAAACTCAGGTGTACATTTCTTTCTTTAAGATGCTCGAGCGACAACAAAATAATTACAAAACGAAGCTCGGCAATAAACACGCGGACATCTTTGTTTGCGCGTGTTCCGGGCCACGCGAGTACGTCGCCCCGGGTCGTTTACTCGTTGCCGGTGTAGCTGTCGTACCCCTCCCTGTACGAGGAGTTGCGGTCCTCGTATCCACCCTGAGACCGGCCTCTGTAGTAACCGCTACCGCCGCGGCTGTCGCGTCCGCCGCTACCGCCGCCGCCTCCGCCGCTCCTGTACGTGTTTCCGCCATACCGCCCCTCGGACTGGAAGCCTCGGTCCCCGTAGCTCCTATCGCTATTGTAGCCGCCGCCGCCGCCTCTCCCATATCCTCCGCCTCCGCCACCGCCTCGCGATTCTCTACCGCCGAAGCCTCCTCGGGCGCGCCCGCCCTTCCCCGCTTCGTCCACGCGGATGGCGCGGCCGTCCAGGGTCTTGCCGTGCATGCCCTCCTGCGCGTCTTTGGCGTCCTCCACGTTCTCGAATTTCACGAAGCCGAAGCCGCGAGAGTTACCGGATTCCCGGTCCCGGATCACGTCGACTTTCTCGATGGCCCCGTACTTGCCGAACGCCTCGGCGAGCGTGTCCTCGTTGGTGTCGAAGCTCAGGCCCCCGACGAACAGTTTCCCCTCGTCCGACATGGTGATGCGTGATTTCAGCGAGCAGGAATCTAACGCACAGTGCAGCGAATAAACGGAAGAGTCTGTGAGGGGGGGGTGCGGTGCGGAATTATACCCCCAATCTACATCCGGTCAAGGATAGCCTTTTAAAATGGCGGAAAAACGCCGAATAAAAACACAACAAAACGCTTGTCGTGTGTGCTACACGGCTTTCACCAATAACAAAAAAAAAATATATATATATATATATATATATAAATAAGAAACACGACTTCGCCCTCGGCGCACTGAAGGTGAAGCCGGCTTATATTTTGGCTCTGGAAGGAGCTCACCGGACGACGCAGCAGCGCGTGCAAGAACCGTTATACACAGAGGGGGGAGGGGGCTCGTGCGAAGTGGAGCGGAACGGCGCGTTGGTGAGGTCAGTGACGCATGCGACTGATCCGAGTCAAATTAAATATATAATACATTTAAATAAATAAGAAATATACATTACGGTTTATGCACGTGTTTAGAAACGATTTCTGTGCTTCGTCTTTTTAAAAATGTGTACACTATTTTTTTTTAATTGTAAATAATATTAATATTAATATTTAATTTTAAAAGTCCCGTGGTTCTGCGTCAAGCGAGCGCTGGTGCGCTTGCGTTAGCCTAACGTTAGTTTCACTTGTGGTGATTTACTTCTTATGATTAAACAAATGTTTATGATTAGCAGCTATTCATAAACATTTGTTTATTAATTTTCCAAATAATAGTTTTTTTTTTATCCCATTATTTTTGCCTTGTATTAGATTAGATCATATAGATTAAATATGATATAATACAAGGCAAAAATAATGGGCTAAAAAGAAAATCTACTGCCACGTATATGGTATATTTGACTAATAAAAGTGCTTTCACAATTCAAATTTAACAAATTAAGCAATATGAACGCACGGTGATACGCACACATACCGATACAGTGTTCAATCAATATTTTCTTACCATTCATGTTTCTACTTCTTCATATGTTGTCTAATTAGTCTTTATATCACAAACGTGCAGAGAAATGGTTCTTATGCGTTATACTTTTACTGACTCACTTATTTATTTTACTGCTGTAATACTGTTCTCGGGCAAAATAACTAACCTTTAAGGCCTAATGATTTAAATAAGGGCTTTTCAAGTGAGCACATTTGGAAGTTAAATCACATAAAATATTTTTCACAATGAAAGTCAATGGGGAAAAATAATCCCACCGTTTGGCCGCGCTAGTATCGCCCCTCTCATGTCTTCTCTTTAGTAAAAAGTTACACATATATAAAGTTCTTCTTAAAAAAAAATTCAATATAAAATATTTGATACCATTGATACCTCCACTCCCAGCATGCACCTCAGACAGCTGTTCAGGCCTGAAAAGAAGGGCCGACCGCCCTGCCGTACGATGGAGGAGCCGTGGGGGAAGAAACTGCATCCACGGCCACTTTAAAGCAGTGGTTCCCAAACTGTGGGGCGCGATTTGTAGTGGAAAGCCGGCTCATTGCAGCCACTAATAATAATGATAAAACTTGATGGCTCACACATACCTGCACATTTAGTTTTGCACAGGCTGCACGTCGTTGTTGTTGTTGTTTTGAAAAGATATGCAGTGCAAAACTCAGTAAAGCTCTTTATTGCCAAATATTTGAACTTTGTTTAGTTTAGTTTTTCCACAGGTTGCACTTTATTGTTATTATCTTGAACAGACATTCAGTGCAAAACAGGTTAATTGCAGCCACAATAAGCAATTTATTTGTCAAATATTACTTATTTTTAGCACAATTTGCATTGTTCTAACAAAGTGATTGCAATTGATTTTGGTTTGATGGAGCAATCTGGTTTACTTGAAAGCGATTGCACATTTTCTTTATTCTATTATTTGAGAAAGCACAAAAGTTATTTCAATAACAATAAAGCATTGTGTCTTCTTTTCACCAATGTGAGCAGCTCTCGATATGAATTCAACTGTGAACTCTTTATTCAGTGATCCCGCGCTGCGTCACGTGACCGGTGACCGTGAGCTGTGCAGCAACAACACGTAAGCGGGCTAAAATATTTTTTGTGAACAGATGAGTGTTTGTTTGTTCGCCTGATTTTTTAGAAAACGTGTTTTTATATTTTCCAATAAGCACTTTGTGTTGATAAGAGCCGTCTTTACTATGTTTTGAATGATGTCCAAACTTAAACTTAGCCCACTCTCTAGTGTTACCATGGTAACAGAGTCTCATACTGGAGTCCCCCGACCTGTGGACCGACAACAGGCCCCAAAAAATGATGACGGTTGACGCGGTTGTTTTTTAATCCTTTTGTTTTCAAAGATCATCATCAGGACGCCCCCTCTCCCTGAGAAGTCCTCCATGAAGGCTCAACTGTGGTCCAAGAGGTGCTCCATGTTACTTACGTTTACAGAGTCGGCCGATGTTCCGTCTCCACGGCGACGAGAAGGCCGGACAGCGACTTCCTCCTCGTGGTCCCACGAGAAGCACCGGTGGCGGAGGGAGTGACCGTCATGTTTGTACTCTAAACGGTTATTTTATATATTTATACATCTACAGTTGGAGAAAGTTATTTTTATGTTTTCAATGTGCAGAAAGTTTTGAACATTTAGAGAAGTGTTGCTCGAACACACACGCTTATTAAAGACCAGGAGTTTATGAGTTTATGAGACAACCAGCTGTTTTTATGGGCTGCTGAGATCAGAGAACATGTGATTGAACCAGCCAATCAAATGTAGGCACATTAAAAATACATCTCCCCCATCTGAGCGTCTTGAGAGCTGTACCTTTTGGAAAGGGGTTAACCCTAACCCACCCCATCACAGAAAATAATGTGTTCTATGAACATTAAAGCATTTAAATATGTTCTAATAGAAGCCCAAAATACAAGTAAAACCCCTAAAATGAATATGTGATGTCCCCTTTAATAGAGCATGTCCTGCCCCAACAACACAACACAAGTCTTTTTGCATTTAATGTCCTCTTTAACTATTCAGCAGGCATTCTGAGCGACTCTGTATTTGTTGAAATAAAGTGTTGATTGAACCTCAACCTGATTGGACCGTCTCTCCTGCTCGGTTTGGGCACGTTCAGCTGTAAACGTCCACTAGCAACATCATTAAATCAGTCAAATTAACAATTTACATTGTTTTATATGACACATTTAAGGTTATTCCAGTGTATATATACTGAAATAATTTCACACGTATTGTTTTTCTGACTGGCACACGCTCTGCCGAATGGTTTAAATTGTCATTTATTGATAAAAGATGGTGATGCTAAGATAATGAATGTATAATTTTTATAAAAGCTGGGTCACTATAATTTAGAGGGAATTTATTCGCATACAATTCAACCACTTTTTCTCGACCTGAGGAAAAAAACGTCACAGGGTCGAGGAAAGATGGGAAGGATAATACATGTTAGGAAAAGACAGGAAGAATAATATTCCATGCTGAATTGTTATTGAAATAACATGATGTGACTCTTTAATAGAAACCAGATCACCCCATCAAACAAAAACAAATAAAATGTGCAAAATCACTTTGTTAGAACAATGCAAACAGTTGTGTGCAAAATAACTATTCGTCAATAACATTGCTTATTGTGGCTGCAATTAACCCGTTTTGCACTGAACGACTAAACTAAACAATTTCAATACTTGGCAACAAAGAGTTTAACACTGCATATCTGTTCAAAATAACATGCAGCCTGTACACAACTAAAATAGTACATTTATGTGTGAGCCATCACGGTTCATCAGTATTAGCGGCTCTTTTTAAAACGTGGCTGCAGGCTCGATTCGGCCATTCACAAGCTTTGTTTTGTAGGGAAGAATCTCGGCCGTCGCGCATGCGCAACCTGACATTTACACAAAAGCTGGGGGGGGGCTTTTACGGCGTGTTTATAAATTAGAAGCCAGTGTATTTTTTAAAAAAAATACCTTTGTAATATGTAAAGTCATCAATAAAGTTCTTGAAATTAAAAATACTAATTTAAAAAAAAACATCTGCATTGCCCCGTGCCCCCACACCTGTAATACCGCTGTGGCCCACTAGAGGGGCGCGCCCCCACAGACAAGAAACCACCGCTCGTGTAATATAGCCGCGGCGCGTAAAGCTACAAACAGAAATTTGAAACCAGACGAGTTGAAAAGTCATAAAGCATATTTATTTCCAAAACAAAGAACAGAACAAATGTGCAAATCAAAAATCAGTCAGTGAGCATGTATTGATGTTAAGGACTGGCCCATGAAAACTACTGGGCTCCTGCAAGACAAAGAGGAGACAGAAAGACAAAAGACAAAGCGACACCTCGTGGAACGATGGACTAGTAACGATAGTTAGTCATGAAAAGTCCAGTACTCCGGATTCACTCCCCGTCTGCGAGTCGAGTTGTTCCGACTCGTTCGGTCTCCCTTTCGAGAGACTCAACCCTTAAAAATGACTTTAGCAGCTAGTCGGTGACGTTAACGGACATTAACGGCGCAAGAAACTGTTCGTATTCTGCGAAGGCGACTTTGAAGACTTGCTGTTGCTTTCGGTTTCCCCATGTGGTAAATAATTCTGCACAGTTTGTTTGTTTTTAGCCTGCAGACTTTGACATTAAGCTCCTTTTTTTTTTTTTTTTTTTTAAATCATCATCTTTTTTTTCTTCTTCTAGGAGCGTTGAAAAGTCCACGCAGGGTGCACTGAGGCCCGTTTTAGTAACCACCGCCGCCGCGGCTGTCGCGTCCACCGCCTCCTCGGCCTCCGCCGCCGCCATACCGCCCCTCGGACTGGAAGCCTCGGTCGCCGTAGCTCCTATCGCTGTTGTAGCCGCCGCCGCCGCCTCTTCCATATCCTCCTCTTCCTCCGCCGCCTCCTCGGGAGTCTCTACCGCCGAAGCCTCCTCGGGCGCCTCCGCCCTTCCCAGCCTCGTCCACGCGGATGGCGCGGCCGTCCAGGGTCTTGCCGTGCATGCCCTCCTGCGCGTCTTTGGCGTCCTCCACGTTCTCGAATTTCACGAAGCCGAAGCCGCGAGAGTTACCGGACTCCCGGTCCCGGATCACGTCGACTTTCTCGATGGCGCCGAACTTGCCGAAGGCCTCGGCGAGCGTGTCCTCGTTGGTGTCGAAGCTCAGGCCTCCGACGAACAGTTTCCCTTCGTCCGACATGGTGATGCGTGATTTCAGCGAGCAGGAGTCTAACGCAGCGAATAACGGAAAAGAATGGGAGGGGGGATGCCGCCTGAATTTATACTCTCGATCTACTTCCGGTCAAAAGGACCCCCGCCTGCTTTAAAATGGCGGAAATTACGAACGCAATCCACCAATAAGAAAAAAAGAACACAGCTTGATGGCCGGAGGAGAAGCCGGCGTGTATTCTGGCTCCGGGGAACCCGTTATAGACCGTTATTTTGTCGCCGTTATCACAGGAGCGAAGTGGAAGCGAACCGTTGGTGAGGTCAGTGACGCACGCGACTGATCCGAGTTAAATGGACGTCCAACTGACGCCGGGGTGCAAATAAAAACGGATACAAAAAACAACGAAAATGAGTCCGGCGAGTTTGGGCTTTTTTTTTTTTTTTGGAGGTGCGTCCACAATGTTGTTCTGGTCCTTCAGCTGTAGTAAAATCACAGATGGGCTTAAACGTTTAAATAAAAAATATACATTAAGGTTTAAACACGTGTTTTAAAAGCACCGCTGGAATGAGTTATAAAACACTTTCTTTTTTTGGTTGTACTTCCGGTCATTTGTATATATATATATATATATATTTTTTTTTAAATGTCCCTTTGGTTAACTTTAGAAATAAAGTCTGTGGTCAACACGAGCTGAAGAGATATTCAAGTTTTATTGTCGGAAATAAAACGTGAATTATTTATTTTTATAAAGTCTTTATAAAAAGGCAGTAAATAAGTGTGTCCGGTGCGCAAGACGTCATCACGTTCTACTGGTCTGCAGTGGTTGTGACGTCGAAGTCATGCGACCGCGGCGTGGTGCGTTAGCCTTAACTGTTTTCTTTTTTCTTCTTCTGGCGATTGATTTTTTGGTCATCGATGAGTAAGCACATGTTTACGATTAGCTACACAGTCATGATCTAATACTAAGCGATATAATGGGATTAACGACACAATCTAATATTCGGAAAAACGCCATTGTAAATTAAAGAATACACCGACATATGCATAACATCTTACAAGTTTCTTTAGTTTGTAATGTGATCACAGTACAAGCGACATTTAGCATCAGAACACTACTTGTTGTATATTTGTCTGTACCAATAAAGAAATAAAATAAAATTGCTTTTCACAATTGTATAGGTAAATGAATTAAGCAATACAAATGCACAGTGATACGCACACATACAGATATACATACATACACCGATACTGTGTTCAAGCAATACAATATCACAAAACATGCCAGTATTTTCTTACCATTCATGTTTCTACTTTTTGGAATATATTTAAATCACCTAATTGGCTCATACGTTGTCTGATTTGTCTTTATTTTACAACTGCTTGGCATGCACTTTTTTTCACATTGCACTCATGCGTCTCCCATCTATATTTTAATGAAGCACTAATCGGGTAACTTGACAACATGATCAGTAATGTTGTTATTCTCTGTCATGCTTCTTTTTTTTACTGCAGTATTTTACCTTTTCTGCCACTCATGAACTACTTTTTCTTCTTTCATATTCATACATTACCGTACCCGTATATCCCAGCATGCACCTCAGCCAACTGTTCCGGCCTCCAATGATGGAGCAGTCTGTTGTCCAGTAGTCTGGTCTGCACATTCGGTTCACAGCACACGTAGAAAACGTGCAGATAGTTCAAAATAAAATACCGTGGATATTGGTCTCAGCAGTCACGGCGAAGTTAAAGTGTGACTGTGTTTCTTGTCTTTCTTCTTCTTTCCTGTAGTCGGCCTTCTGTAGTCTGAAACCGAGGCCTCGGGACCAGCTCCACTCCTCTTCCTCTTCCTCGGCCGACTGATGATGGAGCCGCGAGGAAGAACCTTCACCATCACACCGCTGGATCTACGTCCATCATCTTCAGGTTTGTTCCCTTAGCAACAAAAGGAACGGTTCACTTTAAAACTCTAAATGGTTATTTTATTTATATATATACATATCTATATATATATATATATAGATATGTGTATATATCTACAGTTAGAGAATGTAATTTCATGTTTTCAATGTGCAGAACGTTTTGAACATTTGCAGAAGTGTTGCTCAAACACACAAGCTTGTTAAAGACCAGGAGTTCATGAGTTCAGTTAAATGCATTTATGTGTCATTGACTCAGCGGAGAAGACATTAAAAGAGAAAAGTTGAGCCACCGAGAGCCTTTCTGACCAATGTCCCATTATATTTTGAGTCGTTGTCTTCCACCATAAATTGGTACAGAAAAAATGAAAATGAAGTATTTGAGTGTTTTTAAAGACACATACACCCTGGGCCCATTTTAAAGTTGGTCAATGGCTTTGTGGTTTATGATACGACGCCTTCATATCCAAAATGTTTTGTTCATGCGCCGGACACATCAGAGATATTGATAGTCACGATCATTTTTCCACATGTAGTCATTTAATCTAGATACTTATTCATTATTCATGTGATTCAACAAGCCAATCAAATGTAGGTTGCTTCTAGTACTTTCTTCAGGAGGGAGGTCTTAAAGAGACAGGCAAGTACTGTAAATATCTATAATAAATATTAATACCTATCGAGTGGAAATATGACTACTACAGGTAGTACTATTACTTCTGTGGTGAGACCATCGATGGCCTCCCAAAGGGCATCACTGAATACTTCCCACACAGATGAAAAAGTCATAGATAAGTCATAGTTTACTACGTCATAGTAAGTCATAGTTTATTACGTCATAAAGTCATAGATAAGTCAGAGCATATAGGAATATGTGATAAAAAAGGTACAAACATATTATAGCATCTTAAAATAAGTCCGAAAAAAAGAATCGTATGACAAATCAATAAGTTATGACTTCATAGCAGCAGAAACATCACCGTGAGCCTTAAAAAGTTAAACTATACAACTTCATATAAAGTCACAAAACCATATGACATCAAATTTAAAAAGAGTTATCTCACTAAGTGTTCTTTGGTTTAAGTTATTTAAGTAAACAATAGCCCCTCCCCTCATTAAACTTGTCTTCACTTCCAAATAGTGACGAGTGAACCGGTTCTTATTTTTAGTAAACCGGTTCTTTTCAAGTGACCCGGTTCTTTTTAAGTGAACCGTTCTTTTTAAGTGACTTGGTTCTTTTTAAGTGAACCGGTTCTTTTTAAGTGAACAGGTTCTTTTTAAGTGAACCGTTCTTTTTAAGTGAACAGGTTCTTTTTAAGTGAACCGGTTCTTTTTAAGTGAACCGGTTCTTTTCAAGTGACCCGGTTCTTTTTAAGTAAACCGTTCTTTTTAAGTGACTTGGTTCTTTTGAAGTGACTTGGTTCTTTTGGTTCTTTTTAAGTGACTTGGTTCTTTTTAAGTGACTTGGTTCTTTTTAATTAAACCGTTCTTTTTAACTAAACCGTTCTTTTTAAGTAAACCGTTCTTTTTAAGTAAACCGTTCTTTTTAAGTGACCCGGTTCTTTTCAAGTGAACTGGTTCTTTTTAAGTGAACCGTTGTTTTCAAGTGAACAGTTCTTTTTAAGTAACCCGGTTCTTTTCAAGTGAACTGGTTCTTTTCAAGTGAACCGTTCTTTTTAAGTAACCCGGTTCTTTTAAAGTGAACTGGTTATTTTGAAGTAACCCGGTTCTTTTCAAGTGAACAGGTTATTTTCAAGTGACCCAGTTCTTTTTAAGTGAACCGGTTCTTTTCAAGTGAACCGGTTCTTTTCAAGTGAACTGGTTCTTTTCAAGTGAACCGTTCTTTTTAAGTAACCCGGTTCTTTTAAAGTGAACAGGTTATTTTCAAGTGACCCGGTTCTTTTCAAGTGACCCGGTTCTCTTCAAGTGACCCGGTTCTTTTCAAGTGACCCGGTTCTTTTCAAGTGAACAGGTTATTTTCAAGTGACCCGGTTCTTTTCAAGTGAACCGGTTCTCTTCAAGTAACCCGATTCTTTTCAAGTGAACAGGTTATTTTCCAAGTGACCCGGTTCTCTTCAAGTGACCCGGTTCTTTTCAAGTAACCCGGTTCTTTTCAAGTGAACAGGTTATTTTCAAGTGACCCGGTTCTTTTCAAGTGAACCGGTTCTTTTTAAGTGACCCGGTTCTCTTCAAGTGACCCGGTTCTTTTCAAGTGACCCGGTTCTTTTTAAGTGAACTGGTTCTCTTCAAGTGACCCGGTTCTTTTCAAGTGACCCGGTTCTTTTTAAGTGAACCGGTTCTCTTCAAGTAACCCGGTTCTTTTCAAGTGAACCGGTTCTTTTTAAGCGACCCGGTTCTTTTCAAATGAACCGGTTCTTTTCAAGTGAACCGGTTCTTTTTAAGGTTTGTTTCGTTCACGGCTCAGCGGGCGCGTGCGCTTTAACCAGCGAGTCTGAACTGCCCTCGCGCTCGGGTTGTCGCACGACTGCGCGCGCACCCTCCTCCAGATTCACCGGAGTCGAGCTGCTCCGACTCGTTCGGCCTCTTTTTGAGAAGTTAAGTTGACTCCGGCAGCTCGTCGGTGACGTTAAAGGACGTTAACGGCGCAGGAAACGGTTTGTTTTCCTCGAAGGTGACTTTGAAGACTTGTTGTTGCTTTCGGTTTCCCCCCCCAGGTGGTAACTACTTGTCTAGTTTGGTTGTTTTTAACCTGCACACTTTGACATTTAGCTCCTTTTAAAAACACAAATCTTTACTCGGAGCCTTGGAGGCCGCGCAGGGCGCACCGGGTCACCTGTTGGTCAGTGGGCTTATCAGGGGGGGGGGGGGGGTTAGTGGTGCAGCTAGTTTTTATATTTAAAAAAATAAGGCGTGGATGCGTTTCACCAAGTTTTCAGCATACCTGCACGTGCAGCTCGCTTCCTTCACGTCGTCACGCCCGTGCTGTGTTCGCAGAAGGCTCCGGGGTGGATCACCGAGGAAAGGAAGTGAGGAGGCCGCCGAGGAGACGACATGTCCACTGACGAGGAGCCCACGGTCACAGTGAAGGCGGCTGCAGCTGCTGCTGGCTCGCCACCTACTGGGGAATGCAGATTCTGGGTCACCTTCATTTCAAGTTAGTACACGCACACACACACACACACACACACACACAGTGTAATAACTAAGCGACCGCACAGTAACGGTGTAATAAACGGGTTGTTGTTGTTGTTGTGTTTCTTGCTCAGGCTTCGTGATGGACAACCACCTGAACCGACACACCTACGGGTTCATCCAGAGTCGCCTCGTCCCGTTTTACCTCCACCTGGGTTCAGCCTGCGCCTTCTTCAACCTCACCATCTACGCCGTGTATCACCCCAGCGACACGCTGGACGACAGAGAAGCCTTTCAGGTGTGTGTGTGTGTGTGTGTGTGTGTGTGTGTGTCTATGTCTGTCTGTGTGTGTGTCTGTTACTGTGTGTGTGTGTCTGTTACTGTGTGTGTGTCTATGTCTGTCTGTCTGTCTGTCTGTGTGTGTCTGTTACTGTGTGTGTGTCTATGTCTGTGTGTGTGTGTGTCTGTTACTGTCTGTCTGTGTGTCTGTCTGTCTGTGTGTGTCTGTTACTGTCTGTCTGTCTGTCTGTCTGTGTGTGTCTGTTACTGTGTGTGTGTGTCTGTTACTGTGTGTGTGTCTATGTCTGTGTGTGTGTGTCTGTGTGTGTGTCTATGTCTGTCTGTCTGTGTCTGTGTGTGTGTTTGTTTTTCTCACCCTTGCGTTAAAATTAAAATAAACACCTTTTAAAACTTTCCCGTGACTCCTCTCCTCTCCTCTCTCCTCCTCTCCTCTCCCCTCCCCTCCCCTCCCCTCCTATCCTCTCCTCTCCTCTCTCCTCCTCTCCTCTCCTCTCTCCTCCTCTCCTCTCCCCTCCCCTCCCCTCCTATCCTCTCCTCTCCTCTCCTCTCCTCTCCTCCTCCAGATCTTCATCTTCTTCGTCTCGGTGTCGGTGGCGGCCGTCAACGCCCAGTGGTTCGGCCAGATGACGTCAGAGATCATGGCCGACATGCACCTGGTGGAGCAGGCGTGCGGCCTGGGCCAGGACATCGGGCTGTCGTCGAACCGCGAGGCGTACGCCAAGCTGTGCGACACGGACGCCAAGTACCGGCGGCTGAGCGGCCGGCTGCGGCTCTACCGGCTGCTGTCCTCGCTCTGCAACCTCTGCTGCGTCGGCTGCAACGGCTACAGCCTCTGCTACATGGCGGAGAACCTCCGCCGGCTGTGAGCCGCCGAGGAGAACGTCATCGTGACCTCTTCTTAGGCATGAAATGTTAAAAATAATCGAACCCGGTATATATATATATTTAATACTTTAAAGTCTCTGTTAGTTGTGAGATCACAAAGCCCTCGGCGTGCATTGAGGATTCATTATTTAGCGATGACTCACGCCTCACCTTTCACCTGGTGAGGCTGCAGGCGGCGGCTCGGTAGATACGAGGAACCTGGAACAACGAGGGACGTTGAAAAACTACGTAGGTTGCGACAGCAGGAAATTAGATCAATTATTTTTTTAATGCAAATAAAAAAGGGAGCCGGCGGTGAGCTGCTCGTCCCGTCCGGGTGCAGTTTTTAAAATGCTTTGCCTCGCCTGGGAAGCGGCGGCTTGTTTTGTCATCGCCGACGACGACGACGGTATGAAATGAAGATCGGGCCCACTCACTAATCGCACCGGTGTGACCTGTTTTTAAAACGTGCAACCGAACATCAGATCTTTAAAGATTCAAAAGAGCCAAATATATATATATATATATATATTTAGTTCTCTCTCTCTCTGGTTGTCTGAGCTTTTTTTATGAACGGCATTTATAAGAAATCAGAGAAGAGGCCGCTGAGTATTTATTTGTTTTTCCTTCCGTTTGTTCCGATCGCCAGAGACCATTTTTATTGTGAGCACGGCCAGTCGAAAAAATGTATACTAAAAAATCGAATGCAAATCATTTGACACGAAAGCGGTGCCGTGTGATTTTAAGGGTATTTATGCTCTTGTGTCTTAATGCATTTTAAATTATGGGTGTCGAAGATGTTGTGACGTGCACCGTCTGTTTTTGTTTGTTGTTTGGGAGGGGTTGTATTAAAACATGTTTTTTAAATATTGTGCTTCAGCTTCTCCCCATTTGAGAATTAATTTGTAATATTTGTTCAGATCAAGCCTTATTTTATCTGCTCAGTAAAGATGCTGAGACGCATTTATATTTGAATATCTTTTAGGTTGACATTTGGACTTTTAGCCAATAGTATTTTGACGTAAAGTGTACTTTAATGTTTTAAAAGATTTAGCATGTTGGAAATGTATTAAATGTCAAAATAATGCAGGTTTGAATATATTCACACAAAAGGGTGACAGTGTCACCAGGCCGCCGCTAGAGGGCGCTGTGAGTGAAGGGAAGTAAAAAAGGAGATTTGGGTGGAAAAAAGTATTTTTCAGAATACTTTTAAAAAGTAAAAATATCATTTTACACACACAGGTTTTTAAAACAGATCCATCAGATATCAGTGTGTGCTCTACAGCCTCAGTTTAAGAACTGATCCAGGACCGACTGACCGTCTAAACATAAATAAACAGTTGCAAAAATAATAGAATCACTCATTTGAATAAGACTCAAAATCAGACACGACATGGAGATTGAATAAAATAGTATTTTTATAATCACAACCTCAACAACAAATCCAAAATGAATGCATCGTGTCAATAAAAGGTTTTTTTTCTTTTTCATGTAAAAATACACCATCGTGTTTCAGCTACAAATCCATCGTCACTGTGTTTTAAAGATGCGATCAGCAAAACTCCACCTACAACATGAATATTAAGTCTATAATAAATATAAAAAAGTAGTAGATAAAAATGTAAAAAAAAAATTCAAAAAATATCGTACCCGACTATTTAAAAAGTTTTAGAAAAATGCGTCTCTTGTAATAATTAAAAATAAAAACCTGAAACGTACCCTCCAGAATACAATAATCTCAACAATGAAGGTAACGGGAGTCTGTGGGTGCGACCTCGGTAAAAGTAGCGATAACATTGTCAAGAAACTCCCAAAAAAATAAAAAGACAGAACGGACCCTCGTTTAAAAATCCCAAACCAGAAGTCCGGTTTAGTTAATTCTGCATTTAAAGAACCAGCGACGGCCCAACAAACTCTAATAATAATAATAATAAACTCTAATGTAATACCGAGGGAGCAAAATGTGAACCTTTATTTATTTAAAGCCACAATCCTCGACGGCCTCCGTCCGCTTTGGTTGTTTTTGAAGGACGAGGATCACGAGCTTTTTAAAACAGTGTACGCGCAAAAAAATAAAGAAAAGTATCTCCAGCCTGAAACCACGACGGACAACGACAGCGTCAGTGCAGCTCACTGCGAAGGCATCGAAAAAAAGGTACATTCCTTGTAAACAGCAAAACAGGAAAAAAAGGGCAATAAAACGAAGTAAAAATAAGGATTGTGCCTTTAAAATAACCACGATTCCGCTTCTTAAAAGGGACAGTTCGGATGTTTTGAAGAGTGTTTTTCATACGACAGCAGACGGAGCAAAGTGAAAGTGTTTTAGACTCATGAAAAGGATCAGGATAAGTTATATTTAGAATATCTCCTCTTTAACCAGCGGCGAGAAGCCGTTATCTGAGCCCTCTTCAAAGCCACCAGACTCCATTGGTAAAAAAAAAAAAAAACACACCTTCAAACGGTCCGAACTTCCCCTTTAAATAACGGATATTTCCAGCTGTTCGCTCCCGCGTTCAGGAAACATTATGTTCAGTCAATGTCACATCAATATTATTGTTTCCCCTTCTTCGCGATGCTCACACGTATTAAAATACCTTTTTTTAATTAAAAACAACCCACAATCCCTCTGGAGGGGATTCAGGGTGACGGCTCAGCCTCCGAGAAAGAAAGTTTCCCCAAAAATAATACTTAATGAATAAAAGTAGTACTAAAAATGGTGTCGTCAGCGTAAAGTCCAGTGCATCTCAGACGACCACCTTGCCCTTGATGTCCAGCTTGGTGTTCTCGCTCGCTTTGATGGACTGCTCCTCTGTGAGGGTGATGTAGGAGTAAACCAGGCTGCCTGCAATGCTGCAACACACACACACACACACACACACACACACACCACACACCACACACACACACACACACACACAGAAATATGAACAATGTTGACTTTGCCCCGTTATGATAATGAGGATAAGGACGTGATTTTATCTAAATAACGACTTGGCATCTCAAAATATCAAGAACTGTTCTTAAAAAAAAAAAATGTATAAAGAAATGTGTCAAAAATATTGAGTTAGTATCTCAAAATAATGACTTGGTGTCTGTCAAAAATAATAGAAACTACTCAGAATAAGTAGAAACTGTCACAAAATGACTAATATTACAGAAATAATGAGAACCACTCATAATATCAAGTTACTATGAAAATATCCGGAAACCTTAAAACTTTGAGTTGTACAAGTGTCTCAAGTCATTATTTGGAAATAGTTTTCTCACTTTTTTATTACTACATTGTTCAGAAAATGAGCTTCCATAGCAAAAAAAATAAATAAATAACCCCAAAAAAACAATCATCTGAGAGATTCAGGCCTGAATCTTCCTACCTGATATTCAGACCGATGAAGTTGGTCCAAGAGAAGATGTAGTCTCCGCTGAACACCATCCCGATGTACGTCACCAGAACGTTCTGCGGACAAAAGAACCCGGGGGTTAAAACCCATTAAAGGGTTCCTTCCTGCTCGTTGGTCACCGCCCCGCGTACCTTGATGCAGCCCACGATGGTCGTCGTCAGCGCCGAGTTGTATTGAGTGCAGAGCACGGTGGAATACATCAGAACGAACCTGCAACACAACCGCGCTGTTACTCACAAGAAGGAATCTAGACCCCCCCCCCCCCCGATGTGTCCGATGTGATCCAGATGTTCGCGCGTGCGTAAAAAAAACGTCATAAAAAAAAATAAGCTCGGGCTTGTTTTCTTACCCCATGATGCAAGAGAGGATGAAGAGGGCGAGGAAGAACATATCTGACCAGCCATCGTACTCCACCGCCTGAGAAGAAGCAGAACACATGAATATATATATGTAAATATATTATTTTTTCTTTGTGTTTTCACATACTCTTAAATATATATATATATAAATAAATAAAAAATTATATATATATATATATAAAATACATATATATAATATATATTGAGTGTTTTCACATACTCTTAAATATATATATATAAATAAATAAAAAATTATATATATATAAAATAAATATATATTAAAAAATATATATTTAAATATATATTAAAAATAAAAAATAAATACAAATATATATAAAATATTTTTTCTTTTTAAAGAGTAGACGAGTATGGCAATTATGTACTTAAAAACCTTTCAGTTTAAGTGCGTCCTCGTGGGCGTGTCTGGCATTCAATGGAAAATTCACTGACATTAACATTACAAATTCAACACGGTCTCTAAAAGCTTTAAAATATATATATATATATATATATATATATATATAAAAAGGTAGAAGTCAGAGGGTTTCCAGTCAAAAGGAGGCTGTGGGTGCTGCTGCAATAACTCCACTTGGTGCACAATAGCAGCTTTGTGCCTTTTCTGGCTGCCGGGCCCCAGCTGGGCCAACCAGAAGGTCTCTGCCAACAATGACGGACTAACAGCCCATGTTTACACACACACACACACACACAGTGCACACACACACACACTTTAATTTGGGATTAAACCCAGTGAGTAACTGATGGTTTTTAATGGTTTTAATGACGGTTGAACCCACAAACCGTCCCGTGGGTTTAGGATGTTTCAGGGAAATGAAGCTTGAAGAAAAAAAAGACGACTCACCTTCTGCATGTCTCCGGTCACGTGCGCCAACAGCACGGTGGGAATGATCATAAACAATGCGTTGTAATACAGCAATCCATATTTCCCCACTCCTGTGAGGAAAAAATAAATACTTTTTTTTTTAAAAAGGTAGAAAACAGATGAGGAAGGAGCGACGGAACAGGAGAGAGTTATTCACTAAAATCTCCCCACGCATCCTCAGTAAGCGGCCGTACAGATGTCACGCAGCACCGCCCGTCTCCATCTTTCACCTCCTCACAATAATATCACACACACACACACACACACACTACACACACACACACACACAACACACACACACACACACACACACACACACACACACACACACACACACACACAGCACGTCTCTGTCTCGTGACACATTAGCAGACGGTGCTCTGCAGACTAAAATTGGGATGTAACGCGAGAGCTACGAGCTCCTTCTGGAACGGGTGCTGGAATCCCTCCGAGATAGACGGATATAGGCCGTGATAGGAGGAGAACCAGTTGGTGGTGCTTGTGAACACAGAGAACCTTTAAGCCGGACGCCAGAGGGACCGCTTCGGGTTCCCCACGGCCGCCGACGTTCGAGCTCGATGCCAAAAACAGCACAGTGGGCCCCCCCCCCCGACAACGGTTACTATTCATCACCCCAAAAAAAAGAGAGGAGGGGGGAGTGAAACACCGGTGCGTACCTTGGCGTCCAATTTTTGTTTGACGTAGGCCCCGTTGGCCGCGGTCAGCACGTCGTTCAGGAGGATGACCACGTAGCCTTGGAGGTCGAACGACAAGTCGGCGCTGCGGAGCGGAGACGAGAGAGAGCGGTTAGAAAGCAGCGCGGCGAAGGGGAACTTTAGCCCGCGGCGTCTCAAGAGAACACGCGCGTTGTCGTGACCCTGAACACAACATCACTCAGGCCGGCCCTTTGTAGTGACGGCAGAGACACCTGGATGGAGCGGGACTCACCTGGCGGCTATGAACGCCCCGAGGATCATTGTAAATACCGTCAGCTGGACGGGCCGGGAGAACTTCTTCCTGCCAAAAGGTCAAGAAGACAGCAATGAAACACTACCTGGCACACAAAAAAAGGAGGCGGGGCTTCGGTGTCCCACACAGTTTTTAAAAAAAAGGGTTCTCCGTTACGCGCGTCGTCTTACTTGAGCAGGAGAACCTCGGCCAGCATCGTGAACAAGATGGAGAACCTCCGGAGGACGGTGAACATCGGCAGGCTGGTGGAAGAGGACACGTTTAATTAGGCCGAACATCAACAGACACGGGTCACCTTTTTTTTTTTTTTTTTTTTAAACTCGTGAAGTACGGCAGCCTGGATGTCCAAAACAAAAACACAAAATTGTTCAGGAAGACGGGATCGAGTCGATTGATTTTAATTCTCTCGGGAACCAATTCTTGGCCCTCGGTGGCACATTTTTAACATGAGGAAAAACAGGGACCGCAAAAAGGGCGAAACCCCCGAAAAACAGCGTCAACATCATAAAGTCGATTTTAATTGAGAAAGAACAAAAAAACAAGAAAAAGGGAAATATCCTAAATACTCAAAACTGTGATTCAACCATATTTAAAAATTGAGGTGGGGCGACACTTTCTTTCATTTTTTTAATTAAAAAAAAAAAAGTGAGTGTTGAGTCTCGTACGGTGACGTGTGCACACACGGACATGAATAAACCCTTTTATGGAGCTGGCGTACAGACCATAAACGGGTTATTCATGTCCCTTTAACGCACTCTGTGTTTATCAGCGCTCGGCTGACAGAAGAATTTCCAACCGGACGGAAAACAAAATTTAAAAAAAAGAACTTTAACCTCTTTTTAGAGACTCACTTCAGCCGTTTGGTTCCCAGCAGACCGGTGATTTGATTCCCCACATAGAGGAGCGGCAGAGGAAACGTCTGTAAACAACAACAACAACAAGTAAATATACATGAATATAAACAAATGCATAATAAAATGCTGCTCACGGTGAATGGGAAGTCTTTGTATTGATGGGTCTCACCTTGCGAGGTATGCTCTCATCACAGTCAGGGAAGCTGATCACCCTCGAAGCCTTGCCCACCCACAGCACGACCACTGTGGCCAGCATCTACACGCGCACACACACACGCGCACACACACACACACACACATGACTTTCTCTGCCTGCTTTCAGGGAGTCTGTAAAAATAAAAGTCGCATTTAACTCACTTGTCCGATGCCGACACATATCGACGAAGGGAACCTGTGAAAGCAAAGAGTTGAGAGTCCCCGTTAGTCCCACTGCGCGTGAACGGAACACACTGTAACGTCCAACCACGTAGATAACTCCACGGCAACACCGGTTTATCCCACAGTCCGCGAAGCCCACGCGCTCCGGGTCTGAGCTAACGCGGTAGCTCCGGGGTTAGTTAAACCGTTAAAACGGGAACACACACACACACGCACGTCACCTGTAGTTGGTGAGGACGCTCTTGTTCACCACCACGATGAGGAACGAGCTCACGCCGTAAAATCCTGCGGCGAACAGCTTCACGAACAGCGGCAGAGGTTTGTCCGCCATCCCCGCCGAGTCCTCACTCGCCTCTGCGCGGCTCTTCCTCTGCCATCGTCGCTCCGCCGGCTCGCTGCGCCGCCGCCACACACTCTCCGGCGCATGCGCAGACCCGCGCACACGTACCCCGGCTGATACACGACCACGCGCATGCGCAGACCCGCACACACGTACCCCGGCTGTTACACGACCACGCGCATGCGCAGACCCGCACACACGTACCCCGGCTGATACACGACCACGCGCATGCGCAGACCGCACTGTTCGCCGTAAAGTGAAAAATCATGCTAGTAACTTTTATATATATATATGTCTTACTTTAGAAGGATTTATCAGAGAAAGTTTAGACTTTAAACAATATATATATATATCTTTATTCAACAATTGCACATGTACATAAATGTTTGAAACCCCAGAGATTAAAAAAAGACAGAAAAAAAAGGGCACAGACTCTAAATGTGTAGTTGCAAACATTTTACAATGTATATCTAATTTCTTGAGAACATGCTTTGCAAGGTAAAACGTTTGTATAATCTAAAAAGGAAACTCTCTAATCTTAAAATAACTGATTTAATTGAATGCAACATAGGTCCGAAACCCCCCCCCCCCCCACACACTTTTTAAAACATATAATACAATCTCAGCAAATCTACTAAAGATGTGTTTTTTTGAAAAATATGAGGAAACAAATAATGTTATCAAGTAGCTTGGGCGAACTTTACCTTTACATTTAAAAACAAACAAAGAGACTGTACGTTGAATATCTCATCATATGAACAAGTCTCTGAATAAAATGTAATTCTCTAATTTAAGAGAGTTTAAAGCCAAGGATACAACGAGGACTTATTGTCAGACGGAGTCTCCCTCCAATACCGTTAGACACTCAGATGAGTCATAACAAAGCCAAATGTGATTGTGAAGATTCTGTTTTTCTGAAGACAAATAACGGAGGAACAGGGACACACACACACAGACAGACACACACACACAGACAGACACACACACACACATCACACTCCAGTACAAGTTAAATGTACTCTTTTGGGATTCAGGTGGGGTTGAGGTCAAACCAAAATAATATAACGATGTTTCACGTCAAGCACAACATGAGCTACAGTAATTAGTAAGCCGTTTTCAAATGCTCCAAACACAACTCACACAAAACTAAAATAAGAACTCAAGTATCATATTTATAATTCGCCTTAAGTCAGCTCACTAGCGACGCGTAGCTACGTCCTAGCAGAAAAAGCTAGGACGTGTATTTGCATGTATTTAACCCCATTAGTAATATAAAAAGGGAGATTTTATATATATATATATATATATATATATATATATATATATATGGTGACCTATGTGCCCATTTTGGAGACCTCGTTTAAACTGTCTTTACTAACGAGGCTCTAATTTTGTTCCGTTTCACTTTTTCAAAGTCAAACTTTGCAGAGATACTGTTCAGACATTGTGCTATTATGCTAAACCCTTCAGCTGCATCATTCCAAAGGTATAATCATAATAAGTAGCGAGTAAAAGCGAATAAAAAGTGAACCTGTAACTCTTTTAAATTGGTGCTGTGTGCCTGTGTACAGGCTGATATTTACACATCTGAAGTATTCTCACAAGTGTTTACTTTTATTATAACACAACAAATATTCAAATAGCTCTGGTGTTGGAGGAGATGCACCTTTTTTAGTTTGGGTATTTCGAGCAGAGGCCTAAAAAAACAAGACGTTTTTTTAAAAGGTTAAAGTATCAAAAGTAAAATGCTGCACAACGGCTCCGTTCAAAAAAATTGACACCTGCTTGCAAAACGGTTGTGTGCAATGGACGAGTACCCTTTGGCAGGGTGGGGTGGGGGTGATCTAATGATACATGAACGCCACCGACTGAAGGCCGACTTCTTGACCTGACCTCGTGCCGTGGTCCATGTGTACTTTGGCAGGTGGCTGGTGGGATAAAAAACCTGCCGCGTCTCTGATAAGCAACGCGTCTGTGCGTGTGCCACGTTGCCGAACGGCCAGCCCAGCCGTCGGCTCGGACCCTCGTTCATTCATTTAAAAAAAACGACACACCTGAGCCATGTCTGGGCTGAACGCTTCTCTGGGATACTTCGCGGCGGTCCTCCTTTTCGCCGCCGCGGTCCGAGCGCTCCTCAAGAAGTGGCCGCGGCTCGGCTTCGTCCTGGAGTTCGCGTCCTCCTTCGCGCTGGTGGCGTGCCGCCTGGAGGTGCAGACCATCGTGGAGGTGGGCGAGTGGGCCGTGGGCCTGGGCTCCGACGTGACCCTGACCGTGCTGTTCGCGGTGCTGCTGGCGCACGGCGCCGTCTGCGGCGGCGCGACGGGGAACCCCGCGCTGGCCGTGCTGAAGTTGCTGCAGCTGGAGGCCAGCGTCCTGCACACCGTCCTCGCCGTGGCGGCCCAGTTCCTCGGGGCCCACCTGGCACTCCACGTGGCCGCGTACTACTGGAGCCTGGAGCTGACGGACATGCACATGATCAAAACCCTGATGTGGAGCGAGTGCAGCACGTCTCTGCTGGTCTCTCCGCTGCAGGGCTTCATCACCGAGTGCTTCTGCACGCTGGTCTTTCACCTGGTCCTCCTGAACCTGCAGCGCCGGTCCGCTCTGATCCGCGTGCCGCTGATCGCCGTCCTGCTCACCTTCCTGTCCCACATCGGTAAGATCCAGGGGGATCCTGGCTTTATTATCAAATTTAAAAAAAATCCTCTCATACACAGAACACACTTTGCGCTCGTTAATATGAGAAAACGCGTGCAGGAAAATAACGAATAAAGAATATCATTAAAATACTGTAAACGTAGTAAAAATGTGTGCAGAGGAGACGGTTTCGTAGAAATAGAGTATAATCTGAGTTCAGTTGTTACACTAAACTACAAGTCCCTTGAACGCCCCATCATGCATGCGTTCCTCAGCTTCCACTTTCTTTAAAAAGCATCTTTAATCCGCGTAACAAAGAGTTTTAAATGTATTTGTCGATTCTTTTTCTCTCCTGCAGCCAAAGGCTTCACCTCCGCCCACATGAACCCCTCCTTATCCTACGGCCTCACCTTCCACTGCCCTGGATTCACCTTCTGGGAGTACGCGGCGGTCTACTGGCTGGGCTCCCTCACAGGTCAGAGTTACAACAGAAAACATTAACGACTCGCGTCGGATCCTCTCAAAAACGACCGTTTTACAGTGAATTTCTGTATTTTCCCCCCCCCCCAGGTGCGGTTCTGTCCGTCCTCCTGTACACGGGACACATCCCGAAGATCTTCTCCAGGAACCTTCTGTATTTTCAGAAGATGCGCGTTCGAGGGCCGAAGGGGGACAAAGGAGAGGCGAAGAAGAAAATGTGAACGGAAACTACGCTCGTTTTTGTATTATAATTTTCCTTTTTTTTTTTAAATCAACCTTTTAAAAAAGGGAAAAAGTACCCGAGAACGAATGGTCAAGAGATGTTTACTGTACAGAAAATGTTAAATATTCTTCTTCTTTTCAATAAAATCATTAACATCGAGGAAGTTCTACTTTTGGAGAAAAGACAACAACAACAACAACAACAACAACACTTCCTCACTTTAAATGTGTCGCACGCCTTCACACCGTGACAACGTTCAGCCTTCAGAACCACTGTGCGTTAAAAATAAAAATAAAATAAAAATCGACGCGGTCATGATTTACAACTATTTTATATTCATGTAAAAAACATCTCCATCAAACAACAGTTTTCATTCACGTTACAATTCACCGTCGCCTAATGCTCATTTTTACTGAAGGGATCTTGAATGCATCGTAATGGTAATTATATAACAACACGTCATCAGCGTAGAAGTTTTAGGGGCGTATTAGAAGCTTTTACTGATTCTGAAAACGATCTCACAGGAGGCCGTTTAAGGCGTATTAAATGTATAAAAGAAAACACTACAAGAGCGTGGAGAAGTGTAACATAAACACTTTTCTTTAAATAAAAAAAAAAGGAAAGAAAAGTACCTGTCCTTCGTATTTCACGCTACGTGGCGGCGGAGCCTTGAGCGTCTTCGGGTTTGGAAGACGCCGCCGACCTGTCGCGCTTTTTATCTTTCGGTTGTTTTTTAACGGAAGGATCTGAAAAAGAAGAACAAAGAAAAAAGACAAGCGATTAGCGGTTAATGTGATTAATCTGTCGACTGTCGTTGTTTATTTTTTATTGATGCTAAGCCTCTATACGTTTATTTAGTCGATATATTTTTTGTTTTAAATAAATGCACTGCAGATCGACTTAATAAAAAAGGTGCAGTGTGTCGGATGTGGAAGCCGGTTGGTTTGTCCCTTCCGGGCTTCGGTAGAAACACGGCGGCCGGATTATCATTATGGTCACAATAAACCTTTGAAAACCCGTTATGGGTTCGACCTCTCGGACCAAACGTTCTCCCTTTAAGTCATTTTGTCACCTGGCTGCTTCTGGTGTTGCTTCTGCTTCTGTTGTTGTTGTTGTTGTTGTTGCTGGGGTTGCTGCTGCTGCTGAGCCTCGGGCCGGTCCACCCACAGACGGTGATCCGGGTCATTCAGCAGCGTCTTGCTCTGCCCACAGCTGAGGCAGCGGACCACAGTGAAGCGGGCCTTGTGCTTCTTTCCTTTAAAGAAATGAATAAACAACACAAAGAAGGTCCGTGTCTTATTTAAATATACCCGACAAAATGTTGAAATTATACACGAGAAAAAATAAATGTGCATGCAGAACAGATTTTGGTTTGCTCAAAATAAATAATTGTTGCTCGTGTACAACTTATTTTCAAAACATATATATTTTTAATACACTTTCTAACGCCGTGGAACTCTCTCACCGTAAAAGAAGACTTACTTCGCTGTCTGGTTGACGCGGTGACACCGGGGACGAGCAGCGAGCAGCACTTCTTACACAGCGTTCGCTTCACCGACGGGTCTCTGCAATAAAATCCACCAAACAGCGTTACTGTGCGTTGTTGTTGTTGTTGTTGGCTTAACGTTACTGTGAGGAACCCTTAACTGGTTCTGAACCAGTTAAGGGTTTAGTCCTGGTCCTCTAAAGGACCTCCATCAGTAAACAAGACCATCAGAGAGGTATAGTTATTCTTAATGGTGAAATCTGATTAAATCATACAGGTTCCCCTATTGCTGGAGGGAAGGGGGGCAACAGAAGAACCAGAACCAGGACCGAGAGGGGCAGACTGGCGCTTGGATGCACTACCTCTTTCGTCCACAGGGGGCGCCAGAAACAACAAAGTTGAAGTTCCTTGTAGTAACTTGATGCATAAACACTACATTTATTTGAGGAAGCAAAAATAAAAGTACATATTATGCAGAGTGGCCAATTTAAGATTAATATATGTTACACTAATGTATTCTTTTTTTTTTTATTGATGCATTTTAGTGGAACCGATTTTAATAAATGTAAATATTGCCTGGTTTAATCTATCTATCTAACAATGCTTAATTTATTTATTATTTATATTCTGTGTTAATAACCTACATTTTCAAAGTAATTAAAGTTATCAGATAAATGAAGTAAATATACATATATTTATAAATACAATAAAGTACCTCAAGATCGAATACAGCACTTGAGTAAATACTTGTGTACAGTTGGATTGTTTATTTGTTGACGTAAAACAAACATGCGCACATCTGTTTCAATTAAATCTTTTGGTAATTATGAAAACCGGAACATGTGTCCCGTGAACTTCAAAATAAAAGCTGGGTATTAAAAAGACCAGCTTACTGTCTGAGGACTAAACGTCTCGCGATGGTCTTCTGCGTGAAGCAGTAGAACCGAGCCAGCTCCACGTTCTCCGGGTTTTGGGATAAGACGCAGTGCGCGGCCTGTAAAAGAGATTAAAAAAAATAATCATCATGACACGTCTAGTTAGCCAAAGTAGCTCGCGCGTTGGGCCACGTGACCGCTGCGGCCGTTGGCGTCACGACACCGATGACCTCGTCGTTTACCTGGTACAGGTAGTTCAGTCTCTGGTACGCGTCTTTGTCTTTCATCTGGAAAGACATGACTCCGAATTATTATTCTAATAACAGCGTTTCTGTGCCGTTAGCTTCCGCGTTCAGACCTCCACAGCAGCCGGACGGCAAAGACGGTGGCACTTCCGGGCGATAGCTCCAAAATAAAAGCACCCAATAAACTGACACCAACACACACACAAAAAACAACAATAAAACTTGCTTTCAAAATAGTTTTGATGATCCTACTTCAGAATAAACATACCTCGCGCTCTGTCGCTTACACCCTAAACGTGTATCTGCACTTCCTGTAGAGAATAAAAGCATCCATCCATCACTAATAATAAATAAAAGTCTACATTGGTTCCACTTCAAACACTCAGTTTAAATATAAATGGTTATTAATGCAACGCTAACATTGATAATATCATATAGTTGTTTTTATAAAAGGAGATATTACTGCACAACAATTACAATAACACAAAGTTTATTTGAAAAACGGTGACACTTCCGGGCGATAACTCCAAAATAAAGGCACCCAATAAGCTGACACCATCTAAAAAACACAAACAACAAAACTTAGTTATGATTATCCTACTTCAGAATAAACACACCTCGCGCTCTGTCGCTTACACCCTAAATTTATATCTGCACTTCCTGTAGAGAATAAAAGCATACAGCGATAACTAATAATAAATATTGGTTCCACTTCAAACACTGTATAGCTATAAATGGTTATTAATGTAACGCTTACATTGCTAATATCATATTTGTGTTATAAAAGAAGGAGATATTACTGCACAACAATTACAATAACAGTTTATTTGAGTGCGCAGACAACAAGGTTGTTAAGTCGTTCCAGAAGAAGAAATGTCTTCATCAGCCTTCAACAGCTAAACACTACGATACGAACACTTTAAAAGAAGAAAAGAAAATCAAACTAAACATCAAGTACACAATATACACACGAGAAGCACATCTGTTTAGTCTAGAGGAAAACAAAAGGACAGAGCTCAACATACAATACTCATGTTTTAATAACAATAGAGAAATAAAAGTATAAACCCTGTCAATCTAACATTTTTTTATTTTTGCCTGTAAGGTGCACCTCTGGTATCTGGGGACTAATGATAGGGGAGGGGGAGGGGGAGGGGGGGGGGGGGGGTACAGTAGGTCCGTCAAGTGTGTTCATGATGACGAATGTACGGAAATGTTTCCTATAAAAAAATTTAAAAAACGGAGAAATTGTCCATAAAACACGATGTGGAAATAGCAAAAGAGTTTTCATTGAATGAAGGAAAAAGAGATTCAAGTATCAAAATAAACTAAGACGCTGAAAAAAGGTAAATTACAAAGGTAGTAAAAATCACGGGGAGAGAAACAATCGACACGATCAACAAATACATTAGGCAACGTTTTGCATTTGTTTAAGGCAGTTGATTAAAAAACTGAAGTAGAGAAAAAAAAGGCATCTTCTTCACTTCAAAATTTTAAAAAAACGAGCCGAGCTCGAACACGGACTTGTTCCAACGACAGGAAACTAAGCTCTTTATTTTGTCTTCTGACATCCGAGTGAGAATTGTTGACGTTGACAGCGGTGGAGTTTATTTATTTATCTAGTTTGTTGTTGTTTTTGGTCTTCTTCACAGTGAGGTTTTCTCAGGGCTTTTAAAAAAATTATTTAAAACATTTAAAACATTTTTTTTTTTTTTAAGGCTGGTGCATCAAGAGCGGCGAGAGTCCCTCTCGGCCTTATTGTCTGGCACCAAAGAAACAAACAAATCTAAAAATGGCGTGCACGTGTCCCGTGCACAGCAGTGAGGCGCTCGGCTCAGCGGCGTGCACGTGTCCCGTGCACAGCAGTGAGGCGCTCGGCTCAGCGGCGTGCACGTGTCCCGTGCACAGCAGTGAGGCGCTCGGCTCAGCGGCGTGCACGTGTCCCGTGCACAGCAGTGAGGCGCTCGGCTCAGCGGTTGCCCTTCATGGCCTCCTTGGCTGCCAGGATGAGCGGCGTGAGGCTGGAGAGCGGCTTCGCCAGCTTCAGGAACGGATGCTGGAGATCGAGGAGGAAGACATTTTAATAAAGTGCACTTTAAAAGAAAATTTTAAAAAATCAAAACACAAGAAACATCAATGAAGAGGTTTTTTTTCTTTTTCTCTTCACCTGCAGCAGCTCTTTGCCTCCGCCTCTTTTCTCCACGTCCATCTCCAAGCAACGGTTGAGGAAGTCCCTGAAGACCGGAGACAGCTTCTCCGGGTTCTGGAGCTCAGGTGTGCCGTTGGTGGCGATCAGGTATAAAGCCTGCCGAGCGGAGGGAGACGAGAGAGGGGGAGAGAGAGGGAGAGAGAGGGGGAGAGAGAGAGAGAGGGAGAGAGAGAGAGAGAGCGAGAGAGAGGGGGAACGATGAAATGTAGTTTTTACAGTGAAGCAGTCAAGTCCAACGGGTGAAGGACAAAAGAAGAAGCTTTTACGGTTGTTTGAAGGAGACAAACATCAACATGTAAACTAGAGAAGAGAATTATGGCGACGAGGAAAATATGTTTAACTTCCCGAGAAGAAGAAGTATATAAATGATTAATAAAGTAAGAATGTCCCCTTCTTAAAACTGCTCTAAAATATACTCTATAATATTTATAATACTTGCCACTTTCCACAGTATCAAACTACCTTAAATTTAATATGTATATATATTTTATTTGATGAAGAATGTTTGCTGCTGCTACAAAAAAATGTATAAAGTATATATCTAGTCTAATCTATTAATCCAACATCAGTTCTGCTATTGTTTTAAAGTGTCTGTATTTTGACTTATTTCAGGAGCTCAGATTGAACTTCCAAGATAAAATAATTCAAATTAAATGCCCTACGCATTGGAATTGTGAGAGTTGAATGTCAAATATGATGGAAGTGAAATAACCAGACGGGTTGAAAGTGCTTTCGCTCACTCGTAGCGGGTTCTCGTTCAGGTAGGGCGGCTCTCCCTCGACCATCTCGATGGCCATGATGCCCAGAGACCAGATGTCCACTTTGGGCCCGTAGGCCTTCCTGGTCACCACCTCCGGCGCCATCCAGTACGGCGTGCCCACCATGGTGCTGCGCTTGCTCTGCTCCGGCGTGATCTGGGCGCAGAAGCCGAAGTCGGCTGCGGGGGGAGCGAAACACGGGAGTTAGGGAGGGGAAATGTGAGATTGACAGGCGGCTCCGGACGCCGTGGGGGGCGGGACTCACTCAGCTTGACGGAGCCGTCCATCCCGAGCAACACGTTGTCGCTCTTGATGTCTCGGTGAATGACCTGGTTGGCGTGCAGGAACTCCAGCGCTTGTAAACACTGCGAGGAACAGAGAGACAGCGGGGGGGAGTGAGACGTCGTTGAGCGTTAAAAAGGTGGGATGTGTTCCTCCTCGTGAAGAGTGACGTTGACCTCCGACCTAACGACCTCGTACCTCTCGGCAGACGGCGGCTATCTGGGCCTCGTCCATGCAGGTCTCCGTCACCACGTCCGTCAGCGAGCCGCCGGCCAGATACTCCATCACCACGAACAGCTCCTCCCCCATCAGGAAACTGACACAAACACACACAACGTCACACGCTGCCGCGTCGTCGTGGCAACAACCTCTCTCGGGTTATTCGGACTTCGGGTCTCACCTGTCGACAAAGTTGACGATGTTCGGGTTCTTCATCTCCTTCATCACGAGGATCTCGTTGATGATGAGCTCCTTCTTCGGCTGCTTCTGGAGGTTGATCTGCTTGATGGCGACCTGTCAGAAGAACGCGCGAGAGAGCAGATATCAAATATATATTTATTTATTTATTAATGTCGTTCCCTCTGGTCGTCATTGCGGCTGCATAGGTTTATGACTTATACACGTTCAACTGCTTTTCTCTCTTAAAGCAAAGCGTTTAAAGCTCGACTCAAAGCTCACGCTGACTGATGTTGGCCAACTTTAAATAGACGTTGCTGTCTAACTGACCACCGGCTCATAATTACAACTTGCTGTTCATTGTTTTGTTTACGTCCTGCGCTCCACTACTTCACATGCACTGCTGCGTCACTCTTTACCTCCTGTCCCGTGGCGACATCGATGGCGGTGAACACGGTTCCCGATGCCCTGCGGGACAAATGGGAGGAGCCAATCACACACACACACACAATACAGTTCAGAATTAGGCCTCGTATCCGAAATGCAGCACCTCCCGATCAAGACGAGTGGGACGTGTGACGCGGCCGTAGTTTTGGTAGACAGAAAATAGTCCCTTTGTGAATGTGCTCGCATTAAGTAAACCGGGTCACGACTTCCGTAAAGAGACGCTGCCGTCGAGTTTTTAGTCGGCCGACTCACAACAAAAACTAATCTATGAATTAAATAAATAGCACTAAGAGGAAGAAGTAAGAGGAAGAAGTGAGAATGTGAACACATCGTGGACGGAAGTTTAAGTAAACAAAGAGAAAAATAAGAGATTTAGTTGAGAAAGAAGGCCCTATTATTATTATTATTATTATGATCATAAAAGCTATATTCATGATGGTAGTTCACATAAAAACATTAATCCTGTCACATGTTCGGGTGCACTCACCCCTGGCCGATCTTTTCATATCTGGTGTACTTCTTCTTGGGATCTCCGATGCTGACTATCGATCCTGTACAATAAATAATAATAAATATACAACATTCACAACAACGCAGCGACAGATAAATGCAACAGGCGAGGATTTAAAACGTCCGTCCTCCTGAAACCAACGGTCACTTACTCAGTTTGTCCATGATCTCCTCGTCCGTCATCTTGCCCTTCTTCTTCTGTCGGTCCGCCGCCGCCTTGGAGGCGGCGTCTCCGTCCGGACACGCGCTCGGAGCCGGGATGGGGTCGATAACAGACCGAGTGTACACCTGTACAACAACAACAAACAAACAAATGGATAAATACATTTCGAGTTCGCAGAGACGGCCCCAGATTGCGATACACGAGCAACGGATCGGAGAACGAAAAGACGACCACGACGCCGTCGAGGCGACTCACGCTCTTTGTGTACTCCGGTCTCGGCGCCACAATCGGGGGAGGAGCTTCATCTTCGTCGTCGTCGTCATCGTCGTCGTCGTCGTCGATGTCTTTGATATTTGGAGAAGACGGTTCGGTGCCTTTTTTGACGGGCTGATTTAGAGGGAAAGGAAAAAAGGTTGTTCGTTCTTTTAGAAGACAGAAAAATATTAAAAACCAACGAGCGTCTCGTGTGTGAATACTTACAGACTGAGGTCCCGGAGTGAATGCGTCTTTTTCTGTGAATAAAACACAAAACAAAGAGGGCAGAAACAAAAAGATGTTTTATAAGTTCTTGTCGTCACAGATTAAAAACACACTGCCGTTTAAAAGTTAAAAGGCGTCAACGATTAACCACCGAGAAGCGGTTCTGATCTCAATCTGCACACATTTGGATGCTAAGTTTACAGTTTCTTTTCCCAATAACTGCAGATTTCTTACAGTCTTCACTCAACTTTTTGTCTCTTTCTGCTCTTTCAATCGTCCGTCTCGGTCGGACTCTGTTTTTGTGTACAAAACAGAGTCCGACCTTCTCGACTTTCTTGAACCTAAAAGCCTAAAAGCTGAGTCATAGAGTCGTCCTCTCTGACCCGACTGGACTCAATGAAGCGTCGGTGGCAGGAGGTTACACACTTTTAAACGTCAGTGTTCTCAAAGGGTTTTATTTCAGAGGCTTACTCATTACTCATTGTTCTACTCAGAGATAATATTGATTGAATTCCTCTTCCCGAGGAAAGACATTTCTTTGTATCTACTTGAAGACAAAGGGGTGAAGTATAATTTGAATCGAACAGCTCGACATGAATGCATATTTTCTCGTGCAGGAAACGTCTGACTTGAACCTCGAGACTCACCGGAAGAGGAGAAGCTGAGGTACTTCTGGCGGCCGTTGCCCGTGGAGTCGTAGAACTTCAGGGCGGCGAGCACGGCCTGCGGGTTTTTCTTCTGCTCCGACTTGGTGATGTTGGAGGTCTGGAGTAGCCGAGCCCATTGCTCCGGCATGCCCTGTGTACGACGATGACGGCGTGGTGTCAGAATGGTGCAGAGTAGACAAAAAAGAACTACACGAGTGTTTGAGAGAACAACCAAAAACTCACGGTGAACTCCCCGGTGACGGCGTCAAACCCAACATGGATGGTGTGTTCAAAATCTGACGGTGGCGAGATCTCCGGTCGCTCTTTGTCTCGATCTTTCTTTCTACCACCTTAAAAGTAACCCCAAAAAATGTAAATGACCAATGCCCAATTTGACACGATAGTGCACTTTTAAGTGTTAAAAATCTTTCTACCAATCTCACCCTTTTCAGCGCCAGAGAAGATTGAGATGATCTTGTTGCGGGGTTTCCTCTCCTCAGGCACAGAGGGCAGGGGTTTAGAGCTGTGGTTGGCCGAGAGGGAGTCTTTGCCGGAGCCGGTGCTGAAGATGGTGCTGCTCATCCTCACCGGGGGGGCGGGGGGTTTATCCTCGGGGTCTCCGTTGTCACACATCACTGGAGGTTCGTTGTGGGAGTGGCTGGTGCGAGGATGGCAAAACGGAGAGGGAGCGAGGCGGCGCTCACATCAGCTCGAGGCACGGGCGCGCTCATGCGCTCACAGGAAGATGTGGCCGAGAATGAAAAAGAAGCACCGAGTGGTACCTGGAAGAAAAAGCAGACATTAAACATAAAAGTCTACAAATACAGCAGAATGTGGAGAGGCAACAAGGTGGTGACGTGTTGTATTGAAGCCGGATAGTGTTACGTAAAGCTGGGTTTAGTGATCGGTGACCACCAGTTACTCAAGCAAGAGCCGGACTAGAAATTTGAGGTAATTGTACTGTATTTGAGTTTGTCCATCTTATGCTATTATATACCTCAATTCCACAACATTTCAGAGGGAAATATTGTGCTTTTTACTATATTACACACATTTGGCAATATTAGTTACTTTGCAAATTCTGATTATTTACCGCAAACATACGACTCAAATAAAAAAATATGTTTTGTATTATGAATTTAAGAAACCATGCAGTATATGAATTAGTTACAATTAACTCCACCTTTATAATTATGAGTGGATGCATCAATAATTCTAACCTTCTATAGAAATCTTTTATAGCATTTTCCTTTTATATTCCTTCTATACAGCTTTCTTTTGAATTCAGATTTTTTAGCATTTCATTTTATTTTTCATTGTTTACAGCCATTTGATATATTAATTCAGATAGATTTTACACATTTACTTTAGCATTTCTTATATTTTCATTGTATTTCCCTTTTACACAGCTTTCTTTTTGATTCAGGTTAATTCGACACATTCTATATATTTAAATATTTTATTCACATCGACGTTCAGCCCTTTAATCCCTCATTTAACGGTATTTACGTCAAAGAATAAAACAAAAAAGAGTGAACAACAGGGGCGGCTACGCTAGCTAGCTACCTAGCTAGAAGCTAACGCTAACAAGCTACTGAAGCTAAAGCTAACTAGCCGGGCAACCAAAAGTTGCCGGTTTCCTTCGCGACAACTTTGACGTCGTCGAGAAGGTGATTTTTAAAACAACCCAGAGAGGACTTCTTCTTAAAAACATCCATAAGTAGTGTTTCTCTTTATTATTGTCTTAACGGACGAGCGGAGCTCACCGGTTACAACTTCAACAGAACTTCACGAGACGATCCTCGACGGTTTGGAAAACGTTTGTAGAAACCGTTGAAAACCAGTACTTCCTCCGTTGCCAGGCAACGGGAACAAGCGAGGGAGTGTACAAATATATATGTTTTAATTTAAATTAAAAAATGTGGCCACAAACTATTTACAAAGGGCAACTTTTCTTCTATCTTCTATCGGCCCATTGGGTAATTTCCGTTATGGCGAAGCGGAAGCGGAAGTCTGCGCGCTGAGCTCATAAATACACTTTTCAGAATAAAAGCTTCTGTTGGTCTTTGAGCTAAAAAGTGTGAACGTTTGGAAAGAGGCTCATATTTATATGCACGTTGTGGTCTCCTCGATAATAATTCAGATATATTGCACATATTTTTTTACAGCATTTTATTTCATATTTTTATTGGATTTTTCTTCTATACAGCTTCATTTTTCAATTAGATATTGTAATAGTATTTCTTTCTTATTTTCATTACAATTTAACGGAGTTCTACAATAATTACATTTGAAGATGGAGACACATTAAATTGATAATTATAGACCAAAATCCCTTCTTGCTCAATTAAAAAACAAGGCCTTGCATATCATTTATTGCCCACTATATATACTTCCTTATACAATATATCTTAGTGTGTGGCGGTCAACCTATAAAACATTTATAAATACAACAGTCCTGTTACCAAAACGAGCAATACGTATCATGAATAAGGCTACCAAGAAGTTACTATGAGCACAAAAATCCATTGTTTGTAAAATCTCATGTCATGAAATTGAATGATTTGGTATATCATAGAATAATGCAAACAATGTACAAAGTCACTACAAGACTGTGTACGATGGTTGTTTTCAATACATGAGTGTAAATATGATTTGAGAGATGTTCGTAAGTTTACTGTACAAAAAGCTTTTTAAAAAGTGTACATGTGTGAATGAAATATTCTTTTAAAAAAAAAATATATATTTTTTTCCTTTTATATCTAATTATATTGAGATGTTGTTGCAGCGACTGCTTTTAGTTATATTTTTTTATAAAGAAAAATACACAAAGTAAAGTAAAACGATAAAAATAGTCTTGGGTTATTTTTCTACTTCTGAATAGAACAGGAGAAAAAATCTTTCACAGCCATTTGGCTCAATCACAGATGTTTATTTACAGTAACTGAGGCCTGTTCCATGAACCTCATTAATTTAGAAACCTAGACTGATGTAATGTTTGTGTCACTCCTTATTAAGTTGTTCTTTATAGTTCTCATTTCAAAAGGATTCATATACATCTGAACTTTTCGGTCTGTGCATGTAAAAGTCTGTGTAGTGTTATTTTCTTTATGGCCTTTTGATGTTTTATCTAAAAAAATACTTGGACCACAGTGGACGCTCCTGGAATCAGACCGAACTGGAGAACTACGGGACCGTGAACTGTTAGATGAGCGGTACGTTGTCGCTGTTTAAATGATGCGGTGTTCCCACATGTGTTTGGACAGAGCCGCGCAGCAGAGCATCGTGACCAGGAGGGTTCCACCGCACACAGGCGTCACCAAAGACCCGTCGCCCACTGGAAACTGAACCCCCGCGGGGCCTCGCTCCTACGGGACGCAAGAGGAGTTTTGAGTGATGAAAAAGAAAAGCAACACATCTTACCATTAAAAAAAAAAAGAAGAAGATTCATATAGAACCACCTGATGCTGGAGTTTAACCCACGGACACGTGCTCGAATTGTCGTGAGTACAGGGGGCGTCCACGACCGTATGAGGCGCCACGCTGTTGAGCTGCGAACCTAGAAGGAAGGAAGGAAGAAGTTCAAAGAACAGACGATTAGAGCGGCAACGATTTTGACAATAATTACTAATAATAATAATAAATCATATTATATAGATGATAATAATCCAAACAGTCATTTATTATGCATAATTGGCAGAAAATGCTGTTTTCAGCTACTCAAAATTGGTGATTGCTCACTTTTCTCTGTACAAAATAAATGGTATTGAGTTAAATCTATAAAATAAATCAGCAGATTAATCGATAAAAAAAATAATCGTTAGTTGCAGCCCTACAAACAATCACTTAATTTTCTGTCTCCCTCAGCAAAAATGTTTCATCCATTGTTTCTGACAAAGGACCCATAGCAGTCCAGTTATTGTTTTAAACAATATAAGATATTTGTATATTCTCAACAAAAATATATTTTAAAAAACTATTAAAACATATATTTATATAGTTTGTGAGAAGATAAAAATCAACCGCTTACATTTTTCAGTCCGCAGCAGCAGCTCTGGATGTTCTAATTCGACCGATGCGAACGTTTCGCCGTCATAAGAAGGCTCGTGGTAGCGACCGTGAACGGGAATTGTTACTTTCAGTCTAGGAGTTGGTCCGTCAAGGGCGGGATACACATATGTGACAAATCCCTCGGTCTTGTGAGCAGGCACCTCTAGGTCAATGGCTGAATCTATTAATATCTTACAGAGGGGAATACATACGTCAATACAACAAACACACAGTGAACATGAATGTACGGGCTTTGCTTTGGCTTCAGTTTCTCGGCAGGCCTGACAAGAGTTAGTCTTACCTGCCAATTGCTTTGTTCACTCAAGGATGCAAGTTGGTACGGATCCACGTAGACGCCTCTGGGCCACCTTTGAACCAGCACGACTCTGACCCCACTGAGCACACCTGGGCCGAGCTCAACGGTGGTGACCACTTCCCTGAATCACACGAAAAAATCACTCACGAGGAGACTTGAAGACGTTTTTTGTTCGGTGTTGGAAAATACACCAAAAAAAATACCTGTGAAAACCCGTCTTGGTGAGCTCCACTGAAACTAGGGAGGATTCAAGCCACTGCTTTAGGAGGCCGCAGTGGCTCTCGTCCTTCTTCACATCTGCAAACATATTTAGGTTGTATTGATCAAGAGAAGACTTGACAGATAAGACTTTAAAATGACATCTGAAGTAAATATATCTATGGCAGACATTCTTTTTTTTTTTTAGGTCTGATTCAACAACAAATGTGGATGCCACTAAAGGTTTATTAAAAATCAAATATAAAGATGTTAGCTTTTGTTGTAACTTAATTTCCACCCAAGAAACTGATGACACTTAATTATAAACGCAATCTTTCATGACACTTCTTTAAGAGGGTGCTTTCTGTCCTCAGCCAGAAAAAAAAAAATAAAGACAGAAACTTATTAACCTAAATTAGGATGAAAGTCTTGGTGAAACACAACTACTTAGTGTTTATCTGTTTTAGCCAATATAAAATGTTACTTTACCTTTTTGGATAAAACAATGACATGTCGATAAACACGCGAAAACAGTAAAAAGTACAAAATACATCAAAAATAGTGTCGGTGAACACCAAAAAGCGTGTTACTTCCTGTGTGTACGTAGCTAGCTGCTCATAGCTCTGTTTACGGAAATGAACGTTGAAGGACCCCGTTGTACTTTTATGAATGCTGCGATAGCGCCTGACTAGAAATACAAAATAGTGGGATCGCGCTGATGCTTTAATTACGTATAAAACCGGACGGTGGTTAGACACACATATATCTATAATATCTATAATCTTGAGTAAAATAATATAACTTTAAAAAATATTTACAATAAATATAAACAGGCGTTGTCCAAGACGTATAAATCCAGGATCGATCTCAGGCATCGCGTCGTCCCCTGTAGCTCGCTTGTCAAAACGCATTTATAAAATGTAGTATAGTAATTATGACGGTTAAAAATGTTTTACTGAACTCCAGTTGAACCTAGACGGTGACCGGAGGATGAGTTTCGAGGCAAAGCGATGCGGAGTCCAGTTCAGTCCTCCGTCTCTGGTTTTAATCTACGAACACAAGGACACGAAACGCGTCCGAAAGAGAATCATACCCGTGCGGAACTTCTCCAAATATTCTGGTAAGGCGAGACGATTTTTTATTAATTAATTTTAACCTCTTCAGATGTTGGTTCAGTTAAAATCTCTACTGCCGAAATTGTTTTTGTTTGTTTACACTACTGTTTTTGTTCCATTCGTCTCGCCGGGGATGTGCAACTTGGCAATTAGTTTGTAGGAATAATATGCACAACTATATAACACGATGCAAACTGCGAGGATAATGGCTTCAGAGAGGGTCCTTCATGTGTATGAACCACATCAAAAGCCTTAATTGTTTCAGTTTATATTATATCAAATGTCCTCAAACTAAAAGAACACTTGATTGGCACTCTGGAACAGGAACAGGGTCACCCTACAGGTGGCTAATCTGACCCCGTTGAACCTTGACTCCCATCTCTCCTTTACCTCCAGACTACAGCATGGCAGCGGAGAGGCTGAAGAACCACCCTCGGCACAGGGACTACCTGGAGGGCGTGCCCCAGAGCCAGCTGGAGAAGCTTCACCTCATCCTCCGAGACCACATGGAGGGCCTCAGTCTGGAGCGCAGCCTGGCCTCCTTCCGCCTGGACCCCGACGAGGACCTGAACAAACTGGACGACGACGGGCTGGCCCGCAAGAAGGGCCAAATGGACGAACTGTTCGAGAGGAACCGGCGGCGCAAAGACGACCCCGACTTTGTCTACGACGTGGAGCAGGATTTCGACAAGACCGCGCAAGGGAAGTGCAGCTGGGACGAAGAGTCCGACGATGGATTTTAAAACTCAAAGATCTGACTCCGCTCAAGCGTCCATCTAAAGTGATGCTGATGTCGGGCGGTTCTTTTCAGGGTTGACTCCGTGAACTTGTGAACTTTTGTCAGCTAATTAAAGCGATAATATTCTGCCCACCTCATTCACAATCGATAAGAGTGGCTTGGATATTATAAACACCGATACGATTCAACATCTGTGGACTAAAGCGCACACAATCCCTTTTTTAAATTGAACTGAAACGGTTTCAACAAAGTGAACCTCCACGAAGGTTAAATTTGCTGCTTGACGGACGTAAGAAGAGTTAAATCGTCTTAATTAAAACATAATAAAATGGCACGAAGAGTTTTGGATATGAGGGAAAGTGCATTCTGGTACTACAGAAAGAGATTAAAGTTCCTAAATAACTGCAGCAATAAACACGAGGTCCCATTTGGGCTTTAAGGACATCTTAAAAAACCACACCAAACAGTTCATTTAAAAAAAAACGTCTGATTGAAATAACGCATGAATAATAGTGAATATTTATTTGTTATAAAATACTGAATTTTACAAAATACAAAGACTTTGGCTCGATTATTTTGTGGCTTTACACTGAACGTATTATTCACAGTTGAATAGGAAAAGATAGTAAAATCCTATTAAATAAAATTTGAGTGTACACCAATAAGCAATACAACATATATATCTTTTGGAGAAAAATTGGCCACAAAATATTGTTTGATATCATACAAAGATAAATGTGTGTATTATATATTCCGTATGGTTTGAAGTGATGCGCTGTGGCAGAGCTTTAAAGGAGCTAAACTACATCATAAAACCTCTTCAGGGGGACATTTTATTCAAAGTGCTTAAATACCTCATTCAGTTGACGAGAGACACCGACTGACTGACCATTAGTACCAAAATACATTCAAACATGTCACAGGTTCCTTGAAAATTAATAAAGAATACACGTTCATTGTTTTGCTTGTTTTTAGATAATCAAAACACTGTTTACACCGGTATCCTTTGCAGTCCTTTGTGCAGTGCTGATGTTTGTAGCTAACTGACAATCTGACACATAATTACTTTTTACCACCAAACTAATTTGGTCAGGTGTTTTTAAGTAGTTAATTCTCAGCAGGCTGTCGATTCTTTAAAAAAAAAATATATATATATAGCCCTTTTTATAAAATGTATATATTTCAAGTAAGCTCGAGCCCCAATCCAAGATTTGTGAGTATGCCAGTGATGATAATATACATGATTTTAAAAAGGAGGGATGTTCTGATTGGGAGGAGAGATAACGGGGCCACAAGTGTAGCTGGACTACGGATTAGGCCTTTAAAAAAAATTAAAAATAAGCAGTATGACCCACAAAGTCCATGGAGAGTTGTAGAATCTGAATATCATATCTATATATAGATACATATATCTATATATAGATATCTATACACACATTACACTATTAACTACAACAACAATGCATACATCATTAGTTCAAGAGTAACTTCAGTATTCTTCAACCTGGACCTTCTTTTCCTCTCACGTGTTGGTCTCTGACTAACGGGGAGAAGATATTTAGAAACCGGTTCAGTATCGATGGAGAACTCTGCACACGGTGCAGTGACCTCGCTCGGGGGGGCAAGTCCTCACCGCCAATGTACGCCTTTGTGTTATTGTTGTTATTGTTAAGTGTCTTGACAACATGATGGAAAGAACCCTCTGGAAAAAAACTCGATCGGGTGCGTTTGTTATCGTGTATAACCGAGGAGAAGCCTCGTTCTGAAAAAGTTGTCACACCATATCTCCGAATTAAGACCGTGTGCATCGTTCCGTTAGTCGACACAAAAAGGTCTTAAAATAGGGTCCAAGTGGAAGAATATCCTCGTTACCCTTCACGTAATTCTGAAAGCAAGAACCCTCATTTCTTCTTCTTGTCTTGGGTGCACCTCGGACAAAACCTGAGAGGTGTGAGGACGGAAATATGTTAAAGGACATCATGAGGTAATCATGAGGTGTCTGCAGAATAATTCAAAGTTCTTACCATTTTCCTTTGGGTTTCGAGGCGAGATCAACACACGCAAAGTGAAACCACTCAATCGGACACTGGGGGGGAGGGGACAGAACAATGTCGTTATTAGGAACAACCGGGCGGTCGAACTGGTTCCAACGGCGAGAAAGAAACACTTACGTCTGGGTTATCGCATCCAATCATCTCTCCATACGACACCTGGTGGCACAGGCAGTACGTCGGCTCGTTGGGATCCACCGGCATGTCCAAGACGTCCGACGGCTGCATCGGCAGGAGGGCGTCGCTCACGTCGGGGCTAGAAGTCCAACGTAAAGTACAAAAGAGCATCATTAGAATAAAGCATGATTAAACTAAGGAACGGGTCATTTAGTGACGGAACCACCGGCACAAACATACCTGTTTTTTATCTTTTTCTTTTTGGGAGAATCTTCATCAGAACCTTTCCTCGCTCTTCCTCTGGATGCCCGCTTCTCTCTCAGCCCCCGGGATTCACCCTCTGTGGGAAATGTTTTAAAACAGTTTAGTAAAAATGTGTCGATCTGTTTCGTCTTTCGGCGAAAGGACACGAGACTTACTCTTCACGGCTCTTCCTTCTGTACTTTCGTAGCCGCTCATATCCAGTTTCTCTTTCAGCTCATTCTCAAACCGAGCCAGATCTGCATCCAGCCGGCGGATGTGTTTGTCCACCTGCAGGAAAAATGGATTTCACGTAAAACCCGAATAAAACCACAGACTCTGGAGAAGAACCACATACAACCACACTTTAAAACATCCGAACTATCACTGTAACGTCCATTTCCAACATGTTGACATTATTAAACCTGTCTAATAATTAATCTATAAAAGCAGTCCCAGGAAACTGACCATTTCGTATGTCTGCATCGCAAGCTGAACTTTGTCATCGCTGAACTCTTTGCACTTGCTGTAGGCGTGCTGGATCTTCTGCAGGTGTTCCACTCTCTGCTCCGAGGCCAGGTTCTTCACCTGCGCGATGTACTCTTCAGCCAGTTTGTCGATCTCTCCTTTCTTTTCTGCACAACAACTCGATTATTACAGCGACGGAGAACCAGAATTGATCGTCGCACACATCCGTCGATGTTTTCAGTTATCGTAGCTGAGAAATATTCTTTCACAGCAGACTTTTTGATAATGTATGAAATGCACAAGTGGGATAAATGAGAATTTGGGTAAATTTGCCAGGTACCTGAGCCACTGGCAATGCTGCTAGTTACACCTGTGCTATTGTGCTAAATCCCTATAACTGCCATAAAAAAGGTATATAGGATCTCTGTTTAGGTGAATGCTGTAAATAACTCATCAAACTTCATGAACTTGTAAAAGATGATGCCAATCAAGCTCAGTCTGTGCACACCCAGACTGACCTGAGAAGAGGTCTAATCCAGTCTGGGGGTTTCAATCAATATATGCATTTGGATGATATTAGCTTTATGAGGTTGCATGATCACCTTCAGTCCTATTGTCCAGGTCGCGCATCAAAGTAAAGTTTCTCTGCAGCTCACATGGTAGGTTTTCAATACCTAGAGAAGAAATTGACAGCAGGGTGAGGGGACAGCAATTTGCAATTAAGTTGTCATGCATATCGTGAATGCACGTACACACACATGCACTCAAGAATGAGAGTATATTTAGTACATAACACACTATCAATACAAACAAGGGGAAACAGTTATTTACTTTCCTCTTAAAACGTTCCAACGCTCCTCAAACATCAGAAGCGCATATATTATATATATATATATATATATATATAATTTATTATTATATAGCTCCATATTGTTGTCCAAACCCAATGTTTACATGTGGTTCCTTTGTATATGAGCTTAAAGCTCTTGTAAGTAAACTCATTGTCAATGTTTACTGTTGCTATAAGGGCATAAAGCAGCGTAATGTGTTTATAAATGTGCACAGAAAAAGAAAAGTGTGTGTAAAGTTGCGAAACGCACATTAAACGTGTCACTCTTTGTAAATTCATTAGTGTTTAACGCTAATGGTTTCAGAGGTGTCGCGTTCAAGCATCCGGGGGGGGGGGGGACGGGGGGGGGGGGGGGGACACGCACTTTACTAACCCCTCCCCCCCTCGGCGCGTAACTGCTAACGCGGTTATCAACAGGTTGCAAACGCGCGCTACCGGCCGCCCGAAAGCTAGCTAACCCACGCAGGTTTTCACTAAAATAGACCACATTTAAAAAGCGTTAATAACAACAACATTATTTTTACCACCCCCCCCCCCCTTATAAAAACCCGTTGCTTGGTTTTTAGGTCACCCAGTTAGCTCGCGAGCTAGTGACGTAACGGCTAGCTCTCGTTGCTTCACGCGCTGCGAAGCAATAAAGTGAGTCGATGCAATAAAACTGCGCCTCAAAACACGGGAGACGTTCTTAATTTCCACATAAATGCGGTTCATCCCCCGGGTACTCACTGTCGAGGTAATGCTCCAAGTATATGGCCGTCGCCATTTCAGGTTAGCTATTAAGCTCCTGCGTTATTCTCGTTAGCTCTAAAAAAACAAAACAACAAAAAAAAAAAAGAAAAGAAAAGCGGTTGTTCAGAGAGTTGGTGCGCTTGTTTTGTGACCCTGGGTCGCCCCGTCGGTTAGTGCCCGCCCGCCCGTCCGCGCGCTGCTGCTGCTGCTGCTTTGCGGAATCCGTCTTCCCCCCCGCCCCCTGGCGCACGTGCAGCGAGGACGAGCCGCGACGTCACGGGATACAACTTTTTTTCTGCTGCGAGTTGAGAGTTGGTGACGCGCATGCGCAGCGGAGAGCGGCTTCACCGCCGGCTGTCAGATTTTTACTCATATTAATCGATATGTAGTTATCGAACCGGATCTTTACTGCTACAGTTCTTTTTTTTTTACAGGGAATTAACCCGATTAAATCACTCGATGGTGGAGGTTATGTGTAAGTTTGGAAGCCCGTACGAGACAAATATAAATAAGATTAAATTCAATATATTTAGTCTCGCCCAAAAGGCTTTACAGTCTGTACACATACGACACCCTCTGTCCCAGGACCTCGCATAGGATCAGGAACAACTCGATGTCACGTGACCAGAATGAACAACATAACAGTTACAACACATTAAATGCATATGACAGAAATGATTCATACACTTGCTGAAGAAGTTACAACTATACCAAAAACAACTGTAACAGTGTAGAATAATAGTGATAATAAAAGGTATCGGCAATATAATAATAATAGCAGTAGGTGTTGGGTCCAGGGTCCAGATATAACCACGACAAAGACTCTGGAAAAGGAGTAAAGTATGTTAGTAATGTGCATTAATGGTGCATTAATTTATACAGAAGGAAATGGAGAAAGGTGGGCTTCAGCAGGATGCGGGAGGCAGGAGGCAGGAGACAGGAGGCAAGAGGCAGGAGGCAGGAGGCAGGAGGCAGGAGACAGGAGGCAGGAGGCAGGAGACAGGAGGCAGGAGACAGGAGGCAGGAGACAGGAGGCAGGAGGCATGGCCTGTCCAGACACAACCACGATTCATGGACAACCTGGATGGCAAGTAAGCCCAAAGATAGCCGTAAACTTAGCCGTACAATAAATATATCCCCATGATAAATTATAACTATGAGTTGTGAATCGAAGTTATTACTTTTTGATGAGAATTTCGACTTTGTATCTCATAAATATGACTTTGTTTATCATAATTATTGCTTTTGATCTCATAATAATTATTTTATCTTAGAATTTTGACTTTAATCTCATAATTATTACTTTATGTCATCATTTTGACTGTATATCTCATAATTAGGACTTACCATTGGGACGTATTTATTCCCTTGACTCAGTTCAATAACTCCCTCAGTGTGAAAACATTTGTTTTACTGGAAACAGATAAAAACAACGGCTGCTCGCTGCATTGACAACCATGTATGATTTGATGTAAAATTATAACTTTTTTATCTCATCATTTTGAATTTGTATCTCATAATTATTACTTTTGATCTCGTAAATTATGACTTGTTATCTCACAATTTAAACTTTTTATTTAAAAATCTTTACTTTTGATCTCACAAGTATGACTTTGTATCTCATAATTTAGACTTTGTATCTCATAATTATGACTTTGTATCTCATAGTTATGACTTGTTATCTCATAATTATGACTTGTTATCTCATAGTTATGACTTGTTATCTCATAATTATGACTTTATCTGACAATTTCGACTTTGTATCTCATAGTTATGACTTGTTATCTCATAATTATGACTTGTTATCTCATAATTATGACTTTATCTGACAATTTCGACTTTGTAGCTCAGAATTATGACTTGTTATCTCATCATCTTTTTATCTGATAATTAATCATTATGACTTTATTTCATAATTATGACTTTGTAGCTCATAATGTCGACTTGTATCTCATAGTTATGACTTGTTATCTCATAATTATGACTTTGTATCTCATAATTATGATTTGTTATCTCATAATGTCGACTTGTATCTCATAATTATGACTTTGTATCTCATAGTTATGACTTGTTATCTCATAATTATGACTTGTTATCTCATAGTTATGACTTGTTATCTCATAATTATGACTTGTTATCTCATAGTTATAACTTGTTATCTCATAATTATGACTTGTTATCTCATAGTTATGACTTGTTATCTCATAATTATGACTTGTTATCTCATAGTTATGACTTGTTATCTCATAATTATGACTTTATCTGACAATTTCGACTTTGTAGCTCAGAATTATGACTTGTTATCTCATCATTTTTTTATCTGATAATTAATTATTATGACTTTATTTCATAATTATGACTTTGTAGCTCATAATGTCGACTTGTATCTCATAGTTATGACTTGTTATCTCATAATTATGACTTGTTATCTCACAGTTATGACTTGTTATCTCATAATTATGACTTGTTATCTCATAGTTATGACTTGTTATCTCATAATTATGACTTTGTATCTCATAATTTTCACTTTAGCTCATAATTATGACTTGTTATCTCATCATCTTTTTATCTGATAATTAAGACTTTTTATCGTATTATGACTTTATTTCATAATTATGACTTGTAGCTCATAATGTCGACTTGTATCTCATAGTTATGATTTGTTATCTCATAATTATGACTTTGTATCTCATAATTTAGACTTTGTATCTCATAATTATGATTTGTTATCTCATAATGTCGACTTGTATCTCATAGTTATGATTTGTTATCTCATAATTATGACTTTGTATCTCATAATTTAGACTTTGTATCTCATAGTGTCGACATGTATCTCATAATTATGACTTGTTATCTCATAATTATGACTTATCTCATAAGTATGATTTGTTATCTCATAATGTCGACTTTGTATCTCATAATGTCGACTTTGTAACTCATAATTTAGACTTGTTATCTCATAGTTATGACTTGTTATCTCATAGTTATGACTTATCTCATAAGTATGATTTGTTATCTCATAATGTCGACTTTGTATCTCATAATGTCGACTTTGTATCTCATAATTATGACTTTGTATCTCATAGTTATGACTTGTTATCTCATAGTTATGACTTGTTATCTCATAGTTATGACTTATCTCATAAGTATGATTTGTTATCTCATAATGTCGACTTTGTATCTCATAATGTCGACTTTGTATCTCATAATTATGACTTTGTATCTCATAGTTATGACTTGTTATCTCATAACGTCGACTTTGTATCTCATAATGTCGACTTTGTATCTCATAATTATGACTTGTTATCTCATAGTTATGACTTGTTATCTCACAGTTATGACTTGTTATCTCATAATGTCGACTTTGTATCTCATAATGTCGACTTTGTATCTCATAATTATGACTTGTTATCTCATAATTATGACTTGTTATCTCATAGTTATGACTTGTTATCTCATAATTATGACTTATCTCACAGTTATGACTTGTTATCTCATGTCGACTTTGTATCTCATAATTATGACTTGTTATCTCATAGTTATGACTTGTTATCTCATAATGTCGACTTTGTATCTCATAATTTAGACTTTGTATCTCATAGTTATGACTTGTTATCTCATAGTTATGACTTGTTATCTCATAATTATGACTTGTTATCTCACAGTTATGACTTGTTATCTCATAATTATGACTTGTTATCTCACAGTTATGACTTGTTATCTCATAATTATGACTTGTTATCTCACAGTTATGACTTGTTATCTCATAATTATGACTTGTTATCTCACAGTTATGACTTGTTATCTCATGTCGACTTTGTATCTCATAATTATGACTTTGTATCTCATAGTTATGACTTGTTATCTCATAACGTCGACTTGAATATATCCATCATGTCGATTTCAACACATCGCCCCGCCCACCAGCATGAGACGAACGAGCGCGCCCTTGCCGAGTTCGCGCGCACGTCCCAACGCTGCCTGCTGACAGGTCACGTCATCCAAAACAAACGCCCCCCCCCCCCCCCCCCGGGCGGGGCTTAAGGGCAACTAGCGAGGGGCAAGTAGCGGCTCTCCCGGCCGCGTCCAATCGGGTTTACCGGTCCAGCTTCTTTCTTGACTCCGAGGAGGGGCGTCGTCTACTTTTTTGTTGACTTCTTCCATCTCACTTCCGGGTTTCTGCTGCCTCCTTCGCGAAAGCCGTCCATCTTTTATTTATTTATTTTCCTTCAGAAAACACGCACCCAAATCAAGTAAGTATCCCATAAACGACACTCCGCCTTCGCACACGCACGCGTTGTGTTTTAAAGCTAGCTCAGCGGCGAGCGGCGTGAACTAGTGCGGCGGATCGGAACCCCACGTCACGCACGAGACTTTCGGTTAAGCTAGTTGGCTAACCTAGACAACAAAAACTCGCCGAGCTAAAGTGGCCTGTTGCTTGGAGACACCAGCCGTTACCGTTAGGCCAGCTAGGTGCCATGACAACCACGATATCTGAGCGACTCGTCATTTGATTGTCCTGGTAGTTAAATACAGTTCGTATTAAATAATAATATTCAATAATAATTCAAAAGTAATAATATATAATAATAATACAATAAATAAATAATAATATAATAATAATAAAGAAGAAGAATATAATAATAATACATAATAATATAAGACACAATAATATAACAATATAGTAATAGTCACTACCATATGGTGGTAAACGTGTCACGCCTGGTAATGACATAAGCTCATTATGAATTATATATAAGCATAGAAATAACCTGAAATAAATAATAGGAGCGACATAAACATAAATTAGTTGTAGAATAGAAACTATACAAGATCCTTTACAATAATAAAGTTCTGATGCAGTGTGGGATAAGAGACATGGTATAAGGTGTAGTAGTATTGTAGTATAGTGTAACATAGTATATAGTAGAACATAGTGTAAGATATGACATATGTAGTATAGTGCATTATTTAATCAAATATCAAATATAATATGGTATCATATTGTATTTTATTATTATTTAGTTTATCTAACACAACATATGTATAATAAACATACATTTGACGTACAGTACATGAAATGTGATGCATTATACATAGATATGCGACCATGTGACCAATAATACAAACAACGTAGACATTACAGACAATAATCGTTCTGAAATACTGTTCACGAGGTACAGTCACAGGGTGCGTATGGTATTTACACAAGAGCTGGTTGTTTGATAAGCTAATAATTACTATAATTAGTTCTCAAAATAAAAATGATTGCATTGCATCGTATACTATATAACAATAACATATCAACAGTATGACGAGGTATATAATCAGTTCATTACTGACAGTTACTGACCGACGTGTATATGTCTACATATACATATATAAATCTATATTATTGTTTCAGGTTAACATGGCTATGGTAAAGAGCGGTTGGCTCCATCGACAAAGTGAGTACCCAGTTTAACAATTTATGGATAACAAGCAATACTCATCATAGAGCAGTTTAAAGATGCTGTGACACTACGCGATACGCTTTATGAATGAACTCCCACTGCATTATATTTCCATCCAAAGGCACCATACTGCGCCGGTGGAAGAGGAACTGGTTTGACTTGTGGGCCGACGGCCGCCTCGTGTTCTACAACGACCAACAGCGGAGCAACATGGAGGACGACCTCCACATGAGGGTCGACTGCATCAACATCCGCAGCTCCGCCGCATGTCAAGGTGGCCGTCGTCGTCGTCTGTCAACAACAACAACAACAGCGTTTGTTCATATTTAATATCTGAAACGTTTTCACCTCCCTCTTTGTATCTTCCCCTCAGAGCTGAACCCGCCGGAGGGGAAGATGCGCGATTCCTTTCTCCAGATCGTGTGCCGGGACGGCCGCGTCATCAGCCTGTGTGCAGAGAGTGCGGATGACGCTCTGTAAGACGAGTCTTTATTATCACTTCGATGCATTAGTTTGGCCACTCCCCCCTTTTTTAAATGTTTAGCTAAGACGTTACTCTACATTTATCTATTGCACTTCTGTGCGTCCCGGGAGAGCGATGCTCCTCCTCCGTGTGTTCCCTGAGCCGGAGGACGTCGTCCGTGTGCAGATTGCAACGCCCCGCTGAGGCCGATTTGTGATTTTTGGGGGCGCTGCTAAATAAATGTGATTGAATTGAATCCTTAGTTTCCACTCTGTGCTGCAGGGTGTGGACCATGGCGCTTCAGGAGGCCAGGATTAATGCGGTGAGGTTTTAATGTTTTGATTTGTTACCAAAATAAGAGCAGGAAGTTGTTGTAAAAACAACAACAACAACCTGTCTATGTTTATCTGTCTTATTAATGAATGAGCTGTGACTTAAACTGTTAGAAAAAAAATGATTTCCGTGATCCAAAACGGGCGTAGAACACGAAACTGGCTTTGTGAACTCATATTTTGAATTCTCGACTGCGAAGTGTGATGTTATTTTTTGTCCTTTTTTTTAGGCGGTTCCTGCACCTCAGATCGGCTTTGCACAGGAAGTGAGGCCGTCGGCTCCTCCCGTCTACTCAGAATACGCTCCCCCGCCTCAGGTAAAAGGAATAAACGGTGTGAATGTGCAGCGTATTCCTCACGTTTGTACGATATCTTACGAACGTGTTACACCTCAGTTCGCAGACGCTTTTCCTACGGAAGTCCAGCAACAGGCGACAATCTTCCGCTCGTTACCTTTTCAAAATAAACTTCCATTTTTCGCAGGAAACAACTCTGTTAGATTTAGGCAACAACAAATCAGACTCGGTGAGGAAAAGATGGTTTGGCTTGAAATAACTACGGAAGTTACGTGACAAATAAATCAACGTTTACCTGAATTACATACGCCCCATCTCCTGGTGTATCCATGAAGAGCTCCACTCAACAGTCCCATTAACACTGCATCGATTGTCTCCTCAGTCACATGAAGGGCCCACAGAGGATCAACAGTGGCTCTTTGTCTTGTCGTTGTTCCAGCAGGTCTTCGCTCCGGGTCCGTACGGAGAGTACGTCGCACCTCCACCGCACGCCGCGCAGATCGTGTACTCTCCCGACGGGCAGCCGTACGCCGTGGCTTATCCGTATCAGTACCACGGTGAGACCGCACGTCTCTCGGGGGCGAGCCCAGTTTAGCAAAATACCAAAGGAAACTGAAACGAGACACCGTGTGTGTGTCTGTGTGTGTGTGTTTTGTCTCTAGGCGGGTACGGCGCTCCCGGAGTGAACCAGACCGTTATTCGGGAACGCCAGTGGGAAGACGGAGGCGACGTGGCTTTGGGGATGATCGCCGGAGCGGCGACCGGTCTGGCGATCGGCTCCCTCTTCGCCGTCTTCTAGTGTCTTAATTAACGTACATCTAGTAAGCGCACCCCCCCTGTGTGTGTGTATATATATATATATATATATACACACACACACATAGTAAATACTGTCAGCACTTTCTCATATGCCCCGTGTGGCAGTTTCCTACTCGCTATGTAATGTCTGAATATGAATGTTATTTAACCAAAAAAATACACAACAATTACTCCCAAAAAGGTACAGTGTGACGCATCTAGGGTGAGAAATGGAATATAATATTATCAAGTGTGTCTGCGTTAGCTCAGGATGAGCCGTTTATGCATTTACGCAAGTTGTGCCCACAGAAGTTCTCCCACACGCTTTGCAATTGGTTGCATTCTGCAACCTCGCCACTAGATGGCGGTAGAAACCTTCACGCTGGACCGACTGCAATTCTCTCTGCCGATTTAAAAGAATTATGATTCACTGCATAAACGAAAAGTGTTTTGGAGCTTGCGACCGGTGCATCTCTTCTATTTATAGAGTTATTTAAATAACAGGAAAGACACTTCTCTGTTTATGTTTATTTCAGGTCCTCCATTGTGTTTGTCTCTGATTCATGGAGCACATTTGTCCTTAATTATTTGCAGAATTACCGGTAACAGGTAATTAATAGGTGCACTTCTGTTTTCCTTTGTGTTTTCCCCTCTCTGTACTCGACCTTTACTTTGTTTGACATGTCTTACTCGTCTGTTTTAAGTTGTGAATATATGCTCACACACACACACACGGAAACACTGGATGTGCTTTGAAGTGAAAAGGGACGTCACTCCTAACTCGTATGTGCATGCACTATTTATTGGTCATGTTTTCATTGGCAGCTGTATATACATATATACTTTTCTTGTTTGTTTGTTTTCTTTGATATTTTGGTTTTCATTTCAGTAGGTTTGTGGCAGTATGCACAAACACAAATCAGGTCTTTTTCACTCCAAATGACTTGAACTTTCACTCCGATTTCTTTCCATTTTTCATTAATTGTATGGAGTTCATTAAAAGCAACTCCAACATGTTTGTTCTGCTCTTCAAAGAAACCACATATCTTTTATTAATGACTCACTCACTCACCACGAGATGCTTTAAGAGTTATTTAATTGAAGCAAATGATCAGCTTTGTGCAAGCAGCGTAATGTCATTTTTATATATTTCTCCTATCAAATGTACCAAGTAACTTACGATCTACCCTGCATTTAGAATACAAAAATACATATGATAGTTAACTAACAGATGTATTTTCAACAATTAAAAATATATGTTCACAAAAGTAATAAAGACTCGTGTTGTTTCTTTGTTTATTTTAACCCTGAGACGTTGTCGCGTAGGATGCAGTCATCGTGCATCAAATCCCAACAAGTTTTATTTATGTAACCAGGAAGTGACCTTTAACCCCCAAAAGAAACCCACTGAGCGCATATATATATATATATATATATATATATATATAAAAATTATATATATAATATATAATAGATATTATATATAATAAAGATATTATATATATATATATAAAATATATATAAAGTAATTCACATCACTCAGGAACCGACCACAAGGGTCTGAAAGTTTAAGTGCAGATGATTTACGCATAGACGGCATTTACAAATGCTTTAGAAAAAAAAAAAAAGTACAACATTTAATATAATTTATGAACTCACTAGAAACCCAGAAGGCCCATTTAGAGCTGGTGATGATAACTTTGCGTACAGAGAAACTAAAACAACCAGTAAAAGGTTATTCACATGTTCAAAAGAAAGTCCGTATTCATAAATTTGACAGTATAAATATATAAAAAGCCGACCGTGAAACTGTGTTCAGTGCAACAAAAAGACGATATTAAGAAGGCACGTAGTGTTGAAACTATGCATTGACCCACTGCGGCGGGACCGCCCATTGAGTGATGGTGGTCGCCTTTGTTTTTTGAGACGCGCCAAATAAAACGTACAAAAAGTGAAGATGTAAACACGACGGATCGATAATTTAGTGATGAATAGTGCAGTTGATCGATTAGTTTGGGGAGAAAAAAGATTTTGATCATTGATTAATCGTTTTTGGTCATTTCTCCAATAAAAACAAGTGCTTTGTCTTAAAGCGGAAGTCTAATTTTTACATTTTCCCCATTTTTGACACAGAAACTTAACTGACGCTCGCAGCGAAGAGGAGAAGCGTCTGCATTTAGCCTTCTTGACCAAAGTCCTCCGTGAACTTCTTCAGCTTATCCAGGTCCTGGTCGTTCACCGTGGGCTTGGTGCTCGCGAGTGACCTCAGCATGTCGGGCTGCGGGAGAGAGAAACAACCACAGAGGTGAGCGGCGGCCATCGACCCTTCACCTCCGACCCCGAAAACGCTCTCCTTCTCTCCTCACCATGGACACCACCGGCTCCAGGAGCTTCTCCCCGGGAACCTCCATCCACGTCATCTGGATGGCGTTGGGATCGCCCGGCGAACACGGGGTGAGGAGGTCGTCCACCACCACGTCGGGGTTGTTCCACGATGACCCGCGGACCTTTTTTTTAGGGGGCGGAATGAATAATGTATATTTAGCGTGGGACCATTAGTGGACTCTCTCGTTATTGGTACTTAAAAGAGCGAATGCAGCTTTAACACATGAAGCATAGACTTCTATACAACCAGAGGAGTCGCCCCCCTGGTGGTCAGGAGAGAGAGTGCAGCTTTAACACATGAAGCATAGACTTCTGTACAACCAGAGGAGTCGCCCCCTGGTGGTCAGTAGAGAGAATGCAGCTTTAACACATGAAGCATAGACTTCTATACAACCAGAGGAGTCGCCCCCTGGTGGTCAGGAGAGAGAATGCAGCTTTAACACATGAAGCATAGACGTCTATACAACCAGAGGAGTCGCCCCCTGGTGGTCAGTAGAGAGAATGCAGCTTTAACACATGAAGCATAGACTTCTATACAACCAGAGGAGTCGCCCCCTGGTGGTCAGGAGAGAGAATGCAGCTTTAAGACATGAAGCATAGACTTCTATACAACCAGAGGAGTCGCCCCCTGGTGGTCAGGAGAGAGAATGCAGCTTTAAGACATGAAGCATAGACTTCTATACAACCAGAGGAGTCGCCCCCTGGTGGTCAGTAGAGAGAATGCAGCTTTAAGACATGAAGCATAGACTTCTATACAAGTGTTCCAACAACAAGCAGGATAACCAAGTGTTGTTGTTTTTTTTTTACCTTTTTGAAGTGAGTGGAGGACTGGACCTTCCTGACGGGCTGCATGAGGGCGTCCCTCACGATGACGCTGACGTCCGCCCCAGAGTAGCCCCCCGTCTTTTGGCCCAAGGTGACGAAGTCCGCGTCCGTCAGGCTGCTGGGGGTGGAGCCCAGATGCAGCTTGAACATGAAGGAGCGGGCGTGCGCCTCGGGCAGCGGGATGTAGATCCTCTTTTCAAACCTGAGAGAAACAACAACAAAAAAATGAATAAAATCAGCCTTCACGAAGCATTCAACCTCTTATACCCTCAACTAGTTTGAGACCTTCGAGCTCTTTCCACCTCATCCCAGTTTCACTAGAACACTTTCAGCATGACGCCCAGGTGGGAGCTAAGCTAACCCTCCCACTACCCAGCATGCTCCAGGCTGCCCGATGCCCGGCGGCAGATAAATAAGACGGATAAAAAGCAGCGGGAGGTCGGCGACTGTTGAGACCACTTCTTCACAGAAGTCCTGGATCCATCGTGGTCCAGGACTTCAGCAGGACAGGGATCAGGACTCTGTCAGAGCTGACGGACAAATGTTCTTAATGTCGTGTTTTCTTTTTTTGCTGCCGTTTACATTCCTCATGATGCAATTAAATCAAAATATGAATGAAAAAGGGATTTTCCTTGTGAAATCCTTTAATTCATGAAATAGTCAGGCACCAAAAGAGGTGAAATTCATCACTTTTAGAGCCGATTATGATTTACAATATAATTTAAATAATACCTTCTCCGGATGGCAGAGTCCAGCGTCCACGGTATGTTCGTGGCTCCGAGCACCAGGACGCCCTCGTTGTTGTTTCCGACGCCTGAAAAAAAAAAAAAAAAAAAGATGGAGGAGGTAAATCAATATTTCTTCCCCTCACAAACAAAAATAGCAATCCCACCCCCCCCCCCCCCCCCCGCCCTCGCTCGCTCACCTTGCATCTGGACGAGGAACTCCGTCTTGATTCTGCGCGCCGCCTCGCTCTCGTTCTCGCTCCTGGAGCCGCAGAGGGAGTCGATCTCGTCGATGAAAATGATGGACGGCCTGTGCTCCCGGGCCAAAGTGAACAGGCTCTTCACCAACCTGGAGAGAGACGGGAAGAGCAGCGGTCAGCAGGTTCAAACCTCACGTTAAATTTAAAAAAAGGAACCGTCCGGGTGCCTCACTTTTCACTCTCGCCCAACCACTTGGACACGAGGTCGGAGGAGGAGATGGAGAAGAAGGTGGAGTTGCCGGCCTCCGTGGCCACCGCCTTCGCCAGGTAGGACTTCCCGGTCCCCGGGGGGCCGAACAGCAGGATCCCCCTCCAGGGAGTTCGCTTTCCTGCACAAATAAAGACGCCCGCGGTTTATCGAACGCATCCTCGTTTTTAAAAAGGGAGGTTTTTTTAAAACCCGAACGGTTGTTGTTGTTGTTGTTGTTGTTTTTTCGGGGTACCTTGGAACAGATGAGGGAATTTGATGGGCAGGATCACGGCTTCTTTTAAGGCTTCTTTGGCGCCCTCCAGTCCGGCGACATCGTCCCACTTGATGTTGGGCTTTTCCATGACGATAGCGCCTGGAAGGGAGAGAAGAAGGTTTTAAAGAAAGCGTCACGAGGCGTCGTATTCATATAGATACTTTGTATATTTCTCCGATCAAATGTAGCAATTAACTTACCCTGCATTTAGAATACAAAAATATATATATTGTGCATCAAAGTTTTATTTATGTAACCAGGAAGTGACCTTTAACCCCCAAAAGAAACCCACTGAGCATATATTATATATATTTATTATATATATTTATTATATATACATAAACAGATACTTTGTCTGCAGTCTCGCGGGATACAAAACACGCCTGTGACCTCCGGGGTCAACGTACTTATTTTAACCCTCAAAAAAGTGTTTTTTGGCCTCTCGTCCACACACACACACACACACACACACACACACACACACACACACACACACACACACACACACACACACACACACACACACACACACACACACACACACACACACACACACACACACACACACACACACACACACACACACACACACACACACACACACACACACACACACACACACACACACACACACACACACACACACACACACACACACACAAAGAGAACTAGTTCCCACTCGGCTAAATAACGAAGCTAACTGCTAACTGCTAACAGCTAACGGAGGTTGCATTGAGTGTTGCAAGGTAAGTTATGACTTCATTATGATGCGTTCAAATGTCAAAACTCAGCTTTTGACAAGAGACTGGAGGCTCGTCATCGGGGGTTGATAATAAAATTCTCAAAGAAATGAATGCAAACGTATAAACGTATAAATGTAATAAATGTAATAAATGTTTGTGTCGAAGAACGAAGTTTCTTTCTCTCGACTTCTAAACGTCTCGTCTGCTCACCTGAGAGTTGATTTTCAAACTTCTTTTTCTCGGCGTCGTCTCCGTCACCACTTTCATCCCTGGAATCAAATGACACTTTATTAAACAATGATTTTAATATTCTTAATGAATAAATAAATAATAATAAATAAATAAATGATTAATAAATACATCGGGTATTATTTATAGGTGTTCATTTGGTGCACATTATTCCACTGAAATACTTTAAGTTAGGAACGAGAAATGCAGCAAAGACTGAGGAAGATGAGATAATAATAATAAATAAGACTGCTAGGAAGTAAACAAGGATGTAAACAATGCAGGTTTCAAAATTTTCAGAACATTGTTTTTTGCTAAACGTTTCACGAGGAAGAAAATTAATTCATCATGTTTTTCTTAAACCTCAAAGACACTCAAACAACGGTGTTGTTGAGGTTTAAAGGTCCTTAAAGTAAAAAAAAAAAAAAGTCTTCCTAAACTGTTGCACGTTTAATAAAGAAATCTCACGTCGTGTAAATTATGTTTACAGACCGACACTTTGATTTTTTTCTTTGTTTTTCGCTAACGTCATTAACTCATTATCCCCGTTTATGACACCCACATAATTAATTAAGTTCTGTCTTTTATTCATTAAGAATTTTCACAACAAATAGAACAATGAAAACGCATCCAAAAACACAAAACCCATATAAAAATAAATGCGCAAAGAGCGCAAAAAATAAATTAAATAAAACTCAAACACCTGCCCCAGAACGTTGGGTCCATTTTGCCTGTAACGATATATAAATACGTTATATAAATACAACATAAAATACCCTTTGTCGTCAGACTCTTTGACCGGTTTGGCCGGAGGAGCGTTCTCCTTCTTCTTCAAATACTCCTTCAGCTGCTCCGCTCGGTCCAGGTAGTCCAGGCACTTCGCTCGGATGCTCTGCGCCGCTCGCTCGCCCTGAGCCTCGTCTGCAACACAGGAAGTCAACTCAGACGACGGGAAACAATAAAACACGGACGTCAGAACGAGTGGAAAGAACGTGGGTCCGGCTCCTCACACTTGACCACGTGAAGGAAGTATTGAACCGCATTCTGGTAACACCGGAGCGCCTCTTCGTAGTTCTTGGCTTTGTCCTCCGCCGCAGCTTTGCTGGCGAGATCGATAGCTTTCTGCGAAACAAAGACATAATAATGATAATAATGCATTTTTATTTATAAAGCATTCATTCAAAAATAATCTCAAGAGTGCTACGGAGACAGTAGATGGTTTAAAAACGAACTATAATAGAAAATAAAATAGCAAGTAGTTACTTATGTGTTTATTAATTCATAATAATTACTTTCAGACACGCGCTTTGGAGTTAAAGAACGATAATACGAACTTTGCGGCAGGTTTTTCTATTTGGTAATAATGCTGTTGTAAATAAAAAACTATCCAGTTAACAAATGATTTAATAACTAATAATAAATCCATCAGTTGCAACTCATAAAGTTGTGATATGGGTGAGTACTGAAAGGGCAATCTCTAATTATTTTTGATTAATTAAAAGAAAATGACCAATACAACCTAGTAAAAATATTACAAGTGCAACTTATATATTGATTTTAAATCCTACTTAAGGAAAAGGTACAGAAATATTATCAGCAACAAATTTAAATATATACAAATATTTGTAGAATATAAAATTATAATAATAATAATTAAAAAATGAATTGCAAGTAAAATAAGGACACATTATAGTATATTAGGTAGTTCAAACTTTCTTTTAAAATAAAAGTTTAAAGAGGAAATGATGGAAAAGGGATGCCCCCCCCAACCTGGCAACCCAAAATGTCTCCACCCCCCCACTTGAAGCCGATTACTAAAATTATTAATTAAATGACAATAAAGACATTAAGTATTACTTCGAACCACTGGCACCGAGTTAGTTCATCTTTATGTTTTAAATACACCGAGTTGTACACGTCGCTGCTCTAAAAGCGGCTTGACGTCAGTCTTACGTAAGCAGGTAGAAAGTTAAGTCACTCACCTGTAAATTACCTCCCGACATTTAGCTTCTGGTACGTCGGTCAAACTTGAGCTTGAGATAAAACTGTAAACACGTTTCCTTGTTGTTGTTGTTGTTGTCTGCTAATTAGGTTTCATTATCAAAATAAACAAACAACTTCAGACGCAAAAAACAAACTCGTCTCTCTTCTTCCGCATTGAAGAGGCGACTGTCACTTCCGCGTCGGTCACGTGACCAGTGTTGTTGTCCCCAAGCGGCTGTTGTGAGCTCAGTAAAAGTCGCACATGAAATCAAATATAATCTTTGATATGTTCTACCTGGACGTGAATATTCTTATTATATATATTTTTTTACTTTGCAGGAATTAAAAAAAAAAATTTAAATAAAAAGTACATTTAATAAATTCTAGAACAATAAAAGTGAGTTACAGGTGTTCTGAAAATACTGGCCTCTAGTGAATATAACTAAATCATGCTTCAGCTAAATATATATATATATATATGTTTTATTATTATACTCATCAGGACGGCTGCGATTTTTCAAAATAAAATCCCTAATCCTCACACATGAAATAAAAATGCACGTTTGACACTTTATTTATTACATCTAATAATAATAATAATAATAATAATTTTTAAAAAGCAAATAAAAAAAAGTGTGCAAAAATATCTACAAATCTTACAACACCGGGAGTGAATAAAAAATAAATGCATATGCTGTCGAGCGACAGAGTGAAGGAGATGGTTTATTCAACATATGACGGCTTCATTTCAGTCGCAATGAAAAGCAAGCACCATATATATATATATAGTACATAGATCGGCACTGTATTCATCATCTTCATCATCATCATCATCATCATCATTATTAGTGAGTGTGGAAGAGGCAGGCATGAAGGACGGACTCTGGTTGGTCATCAACTGTCTCCATTTATGATTTTTGGACGCAACGCCTTCAGGATGCGATCGCTCTTTGTGAGATCTGCAGGGAGTTCATTATTCTGCGGAAGAAAAAAAACAACAACAACAAAAAACACCGATACGTTAAATTTAAATATTTTCACAAGACTGAAGTTTTGCCCCGCTCATCTTTTTAAAAACAGGCACCTTGTTGGGTACCGTCGGGTCCGCGTTGGCCCCGAGCAGCAGGAGGACGGTCTGAAGGTTTCCGCCCATCACGGCGGCGTGAAGGGCCGTCGAGCCGTTCTGCAGACGACAAGTAAAGATTATTCTGATGACGCTAGTGGGAGAAACAAATATACACGCCTGCTCTTTATCCGTATTAAAAAGGGATAGTTTGACATCCTCGTAGGATCGGGGGGCGGATCATGAGACAACGGGCCTTGAGAAGCCCCACCAAGTGTCCTTCATGGCAGCAGCTCTTCATAGATGTGGTTGTTTATGGTCGTTACGCATCTCTCTGTTGTTTTGTGTCCCTTTGTTGTTGTTTTGGTCGTCATCTCGGTCGCCCTGCATGTCTTTTTGTGTCTCTTTGTAGTCGTGTTGTTGTCGTGTCGAGTCTCTTCCTGGTTGGTACGCGTCTCTTTTCAGTGACATTTTGTAGGCGAAGGCCGGGTTATGGAAATAAAAAAACATTTAGTTCATTTTTCTTGTAGCTGCGACCACGTTTGTCTAAAAATCCTCCTTTCAAAGACACGTGAGGAGAGTGAGGTGGATTAGGTTTCAGTTCTGACGTCGATGAAACTCGTCTGGTGTCATCGGTAATAAATCCTCGTTGTCACAGGTTTAATAAACGTTGGAGGTTTTCCTCATTCTTCCATTTTTTGCCAAGAGTTAAATGAGAAGACTGAATACGCTCTCATGTGAGCTTAGCTTAGCTTAGCATAAAGACCACTAGCCTGGCTCTGTCCAAAAAACACCAGCAGCTCAACTAATCAATATGGTATAATTCATGTAATTTAATCTCCCCCCCCCCCCCACGTTGAGGTTTTCACCGAACATCTTCTCACTGCACTCTCGGCAGGAAAGCGAGTGTACGGCCGTTTGTAAAAGAAAATGGCGGCGGCATCGTCTAACCTTGAGAATTCCAACTGAAGGAGAAAACTTGAGAAGCTCCTCGATGACGCCGTTGTGTCCCTCAAAAGCGGCCTTGAATAACGCCGTCGATCCGTCCTGGAAAGACAACACGGGAAGCCTCGAATTATCTAACAAAGCAAGTTCCTCTTCCTCCTCTTCCTCCTTTGCTCTGAGGCTTTCAACTAATATCACGTGGGCCTCATCAGCAGATTAAAACATACAAGGGGGCGACACCAATCACTTATCCCTTCATGTACACTTTTATGTGCTTCGCTGACTCTTAAAGGACGACGTACTTGTCTGTCAGCGTCCCGATCCGCACCGCGTAAGAGGAGCACCCTCACCACCTCGTTGTGACCCATCTGAGCCGCCATCCACAGGGCGGCGGTGCCGTCCTGCAAGAGGCCGAGGGCAAAAAGAGGGGAGACGAAAGAGCGATATTAAGAGTGGCTGCAGGCGTGGGGGGGGGAGGGGGGTGAGGAAGAGGCGCCGCGAGCCCGTTAAAATCTCTAAAAAACGCTGAAGAGGCGAGGGCATTACCTCCCTCGATTGGTTGACCTTTGCGCCGGATGACAACAGCTGACGAATCACAGTCACGTGACCCTCCTGAGCGGCGAGGAACAGAGGGGTGGCGCCGTCCTGCAACACGAAAAAAGACTCACCTGACAACACTTTCACACTTATATCGGAAAAAGCTTCCGAGTGTCATTAAAATGTATAACACGCGCGACTGCTATTTTTATAAATACGTGTGTGTGTGTGTGTGTGTGTGTGTGTGTGTGTGTGTGTGCAGTCAGGTTGTTTTCACCTGCTGGTGGACACACTTATCCTGACAAATGACTCAGCAGTCTGCGGAAAAAAAACCTGAGCGGCTGGATTCCAGCTGCCGGGGACATTGTGTGTGCGACTGTAAGCATGATGTTCCCGACAGAGGAGACGGGGTGTGAAAGAGAAGGGGGGGGGGGGGGGGGGGGGGGGGGGGGCGTGGCTCACGTTCAGCTGGTCGTGAACGTTGGCTCCGTTCTTCAACAGGGTCTCCACCACCTTCGAGCGTCCGTGCTGAGAGGCAACGGTGAGCGCCGTGCCGCCGTCCTGCCGCGAGAAAAGAAGCACAAGAGAAAAGAAGCACAAGAGAAAAGAAGCACAAGAGAAAAGAAGCACAAGAGAAAAGAAGCACAAGAGAGAAGAACCACAAGAGAGAAGAACCACAAGAGAGAAGAACCAGCCGGCGGTGAGAAGAACAGTTGTGGCTTCGCACGAGTCTCAAGTCTCCAGAGGTGTTAAAAAAACAGAAGCCCGAGCAGCTTATTTTGTGACTGTACCGACACAAAGGCCTCTGGATCACAGGTCTGAAGACCCATGAATGGATTTACTGACTACGAAGATATGCAAAAGGACTACGAAGAGGAGGCGAAACTACCACACACACGAAAATAAACAGACCAAAACAACGACAAAGAGACAGAAAAGAACTACAAAGAGATGCAAAAAAAAAACGATAACAAAAAAGGGGTAAAGTGACGACAGACTAGCCCACAAAAAAGATTATGAAGACACAAAAGAGACCCGCAATGACAAAAAGCTGCAAAGAGACACAAGATGACCAGAGAAAAAGAACACTTGAACAGAACAACTACAAAAGAGACACAAAAACAACAACAAAGAGACAAAAAAAAAGACCAACACAACATCAGGAAAGGTTCTAAAACACTACAAAGTCTTGGTTATGTCGTAATATATGAATCACAGCCGTCTACGTCACACCCGGAAAACACAAAACACCTGCGATGACGCGTTCCTACCTTTGTCTGGAATTCAGTGGAGGCGCCGAATTCAAAGAGGAGCTTGACCACGTCATCGTGTCCCTGCTGGGAGGCGAAGAACAGGGCGGTGGAACCCCACTGCAAAAAAAAAAAAGGACAGATATGTTTGCATGCGTTTGAAAACATATTCAATTAAATGGCAACTGTGTTAAGTGTAACAATAAAAGCGCCCCCACCTCTCTTTGGTAGTTGATGTCGGCTCCCTGCATGATGAGGTCTTTGACGCACTCGTAATGGCCGCTGTAGGACGCCACCATCAGCGCCGTCGTTCCGCACTGGAGAGAAACACGGCGACGATATAAGTGACCGTAGAGACGACGGAGGTGAAGATTTAAAGAGGCCGCAAACTGTCAAACTCGCAGGAACACGTCGGGCAACAAAACGTTCCAACGGCGTGTAGATTGGTTTTTTTTTCTCCTGCAAGTTGTTTTCAACTATAGACGAGCGAGTTTTCATGTGTTTTATTGTAAATAAATGGAACACTGAAGAGATGACAGAAAGGTACTTTAAAGGTTCGTACTTGTATTTCGGGTCATATAGAAGTCTATGCTTCATGTGTTAAAGCTGCATTCTCTCTCCTGACCACCAGGGGGAGACTCCTCTGGTTGTATAGAAGTCTATGCTTCATGTGTTAAAGCTGCATTCTCTCTACTGACCACCAGGGTGCGACTCCTCTGGTTGTATAGAAGTCTATGCTTCATGTGTTAAAGCTGCATTCTCTCTCCTGACCACCAGGGGGCGACTCCTCTGGTTGTATAGAAGTCTATGCTTCATGTGTTAAAGCTGCATTCTCTCTACTGACCACCAGGGGGAGACTCCTCTGGTTGTATAGAAGTCTATGCTTCATGTGTTAAAGCTGCATTCTCTCTACTGACCACCAGGGTGCGACTCCTCTGGTTGTATAGAAGTCTATGCTTCATGTGTTAAAGCTGCATTCTCTCTCCTGACCACCAGGGGGCGACTCCTCTGGTTGTATAGAAGTCTATGCTTCATGTGTTAAAGCTGCATTCTCTCTACTGACCACCAGGGTGCGACTCCTCTGGTTGTATAGAAGTCTATGCTTCATGTGTTAAAGCTGCATTCTCTCTCCTGACCACCAGGGGGCGATTTATTACTATTATTATTTAATTATTTAATATAATACACAAGGTAATGTGTATTATATATATATATATATATATATATATATATATATATATATATATAATGCATATATATTCATATATTATTTATATACAGAAGTGGGCCTCAAGTTACAAATGGTAAAGAACCCCTGTTCATATTGGCATGTTAAATCACGTTGAATGCACGTGCACAAGCAGTGATACATTTAGTTAAAAAAACTTAGCTAAAAAAAACTAATACAATATTTTTTCTTCCTCTTCCAATTGAACACATAACCCCCCCCCCCCCCCCCCCCTTATTTTTATTATAAAGCACAATAAACCCTAAACACGGGATGAGCGGTGACACCACAGAGGTGAGGCTCGAGGCCCCTTCCGTCTCCCTACCACAGGCGGGTTACGGTTAAAGCGTGCAGCGCATCCGGGACATGCAGCGTCCGTACACTGTCTCTGCAGTCCGCGTCCACGCGGCCGCTGTTGAGCAGCAGCTGGAGGAGAGCCACGTTCCCCTTCCTCGCGGCCCAAAACACGGCGTTGGCCAGGGGCGTTTCCTTCTGGAGGGGTAAATACACACAACAGCCACCGGCCTCAAGCCACCATTAACGCATTAGAGCATGCAGACGGGCAGTGGGTCCGTTTTAAAAGTGTTACACCTCAAACGGAGCACAGGTTTATATGTTACGTTCAAGTAGGAGCTGCGCGCGCAGCCAGACTGAGAGCATGTAAACAGATCCCATACAGGTGAATAAACCCACATCGTTAATTAACACCTTTTGGACGCCCTCGCGTCTGCAGAGAATGATGGATGGAGGAAGAGGACAAATAAAAGAGAGGCACGTTTTTACCTTGAACGACATGCTGCGGACCTCATTCGTGACTCATGTTGTCTTCCTGCTGCGCGTTCATGGGAGGCGACGCGCAGGCTGCCGAGCGCCGCTCGCCCCGGTTGTTTTTGCCGCACCGTGTTTTTCGGGGTGTTGGGGGAAACGGAACAACCGGCAGACGGTCCGCTGAGCTCATCCACCTGCAGGCGGTGCTGCGCGCGGCGCCGGCCGCTGGGGGGCGCTGCAGACCTCACCGGTTGATGTGACATCGATCATATTTATCTGATTTAAATTCATGGACATTAAAAGCCCCATGACTCATCTTTCATTGACATCATTTAAATTAATATAATTATAACATAATATATATACATATATATGACATATGTATGTATATATGTGTATATATATTTATATATACATATATATACATATATATATATATACCAAATTATAATACATATATATATTATTGTGACATTAGTATCAACAATCAATGTATATGTGTGTATATATATGTATGTATGTATGTGTGTGTGTATATATACATATAATATATGTATATATAAACATACATATATATATATATATATATATACATGTATACATATAGATACATACCAATACACATACATATATATATATATATTTATATACATATTATTGTGACATCAGTATGAACAACTAATGTATATGTATACATACATGTATATACATAAACACAGACATATAGATACATACCAATACACACACATATATATATATATATATACACATACATTAATATATATATATATATATATATATCTGTATATATATTATTGTGACATCAGTATCAACAACTAATGTGTATATATATATATACATATATACATAAACACATACATAAATATATGTACATGTACATATAATACTATACTATTATTACCAGATAATAATATAACAATCACGCATGTACCAGATACTTTTCACCGTTGACACGTTTTTGTACTTAATTACGGTTTTGACTGAACTCTTATTGAAGTATTTCCACATCAACATCCTGGTACTTTGACTGAAGTAAAAGATCCGTGCACTTCCTCCACAGCTTGTTTTTGGAAAGTTTGATGTCAGGTGTTGTGCTCATTCATAACCCGGCACTTGAAGGATTTACAATATTGCAGCTTTAGCTCTCTCTCTAAACGATAATAGAGGCATTAGGGAGGAGGAGCAGGGGAAAGCATCTTATTTTTTGTTGACTAATGTCCTCCTCAGGCGCTGGCGTACCTGTTGATTAAGGGGATCCGTGCTGTGGAAGCATGTACTTACGGCTCGGCTACATAAGGAAGGCCGGCGGTGAGTCCTTCACTGTGTCGCTGCCCAGAGTCCGGCTCAGACCATGGGACCCAAACACACCCACCAAGGTAAGCTTCTTAGTTCACATTTAGACCAAAATAACTTTTTATTTTAAAGACGACCTCGTCATTTTAAAATGTTTCTGACTGGCTTTTATATTTGCTAAGAGTCCTTGTTGTGGAGAGAATACCATGAATGGAAGGAATTCAGGCATCTGAGCCTTTGTGTCCTTATTCATGATTATTTATGAGACACATTTTATACATTTGTTCACATAAAATTGAGTTTTAGTGAGCGTGAAGGGTCACTTTTGCAATGTCGTTTTTTCAATTGAGGTTTCTTCTTCATGGCGAGTATCAACCCCACTTTAAGAATTAATATTATGTTGGTTTTTTTGCTTAATTTCTTTACTCGAATAAGTACAGAGCACATTTTTATTATGGAGGTGCTGACAAGATATAATGCGGTGAGGACTCGAGTCACGTGACTTGCAACTTTACTCTTGACTTGAAAATATTTCCAAAGATTAAACATTATTGAGAAAGATGACTGAACTTCCCTTTTTAATTTACTTAATTAACTAATGTTAACACTCTTCATTCCCAGCAAGTCGTCATATAATCCCCCCGGATATTTACTGTATATTTTTCTTTTTTATGATTTAAGTTCTGTCGCACTTCTAATAATTCATGCTTTTTTTTTTTTTTTTTGTGGTAAATTTAAAGTCTTATAACTTAAATGGCATTACGACAACAACAGTTCCAATAATTTAGTGATAATTACAATTCGTTTTCCACTTCAGTCCGGCGGGCGGGCTTCCTGCTGCTCTCGGCCCTCCTGATTGGCCCGCGGCTCGCGGCCTCGGAGTCGGACGAGGTGGCGCCGACCGAGTGGGAGGTCTGGAAGAGCAGCCACAGCGTGGCCTACGAGGACACGGTGAGACGGAGTCCACGATCTGAAGAACCCCGGCGCCGGCCCTCGAGTCCTCTGATCCGCTTCTGAGTCTTTCTGTGATTTCCCTGCAGGACGACATGCAAAGGAGGAACATCTGGGAGACCAACAAGCAGATGATCGAGGACAACAATCAAGGCTTCTTCATGGGGAGGAGGCCGTTCACGATGGCCATGAACAAATATGGAGACCTGGTGAGGAGACGAGTTCCACCGCCTGAAAACCTCAAATAAAGTCTTTTAAAGTTATTGTGAGGAGCTTGGAACTGAAACTCAGTTTAGTCCTGGTCCTCTATAGACCTCAGTTTAGTCCTGGTCCTCTATAGACCTCAGTTTAGTCCTGGTACTCTATAGACCTCAGTTTAGTCCTGATCCTCTATAGACTTCAGTTTAGTTCTGATCCTCTATAGACTTCAGTTTAGTCCTGGTCCTCTATATGACCTCAGTTTAGTCCTGATCCTCTATAGACTTCAGTTTAGTTCTGATCCTCTATAGACCTCAGTTTAGTCCTGGTCCTCTATAGACCTCAGTTTAGTCCTGGTCCTCTATAGACCTCAGTTTAGTCCTGGTCCTCTATAGACCTCAGTTTAGTCCTGGTACTCTATAGACCTCAGTTTAGTCCTGATCCTCTATAGACTTCAGTTTAGTCCTGGTACTCTATAGACCTCAGTTTAGTCCTGATCCTCTATAGACTTCAGTTTAGTTCTGATCCTCTATAGACTTCAGTTTAGTCCTGGTCCTCTATATGACCTCAGTTTAGTCCTGATCCTCTATAGACTTCAGTTTAGTTCTGATCCTCTATAGACCTCAGTTTAGTCCTGGTCCTCTATATGACCTCAGTTTAGTCCTGATCCTCTATAGACTTCAGTTTAGTTCTGGTCCTCTATAGACCTCAGTTTAGTCCTGGACCTCTATATGACCTCAGTTTAGTCCTGGTCCGCTATATGACCTCAGTTTAGTCCTCATCCTCTATATGGCCTCAGTTTAGTCCTCATCCTCTATATGACCTCAGTTTAGTCCTGGTCCGCTATATGACCTCAGTTTAGTCCTCATCCTCTATATGACCTCAGTTTAGTCCTGGTCCGCTATATGACCTCAGTTTAGTCCTCATTCTCTATATGGCCTCAGTTTAGTCCTCATCCTCTATATGACTTCAGTTTAGTTCTGGTCCTCTATATGACCTGTTTTGTCCTGGTCCTCTATATGACCTGTTTAGTCCTGGTCCTCTATATAACCTTAGTTTAGTCCTGGTCCTCTATATAACCTTAGTTTAGTCCTGGTCCTCTATATGACCTCAGTTCAGTCCTGGTCCTCTATATAACCTTAGTTTAGTCCTGGTCCTCTATATAACCTTAGTTTAGTCCTGGTCCTCTATATAACGTTAGTTTAGTCCTGGTCCTCTATATAACCTTAGTTTAGTCCTGGTCCTCTATATGACCTCAGTTTAGTCCTGGTCCTCTATATAACCTTAGTTTAGTCCTGGTCCTCTATATAACCTTAGTTTAGTCCTGGTCCTCTATATGACCTCAGTTCAGTCCTGGTCCTCTATAGACCTCCATCAGTAAACAGACCATCAGAGAGAAGATGGTCTGGTTCTAGAGAGTTCTTCTTAAAGCTCCTCATTGGAGCCACCGGGTCGGATTCTGGTGAAACAAGATGACATCATGCAGGTTCACCAGAACCTCCTTCAGATCAGAGTCTAACGGGGCCTCCAGCAGAGACCAGTCCACCGTGGACAGACCCAGATGCAGCAGAGACCAGACTAGCGTGGACTAGAACCAGATCCATCAGAGACCAGTCCACCGTGGACAGACCCAGAACCAGCCTGTCAGACCCTGCTGCAGTAAAATTAGAGCTTTTCTAAAGGGACAAGCGCACTACCGCCTTTGTCCACAGGGACCGCCAGAATCAACACAAAGTGAAAGTTCCTCAAGTAGCTTTAAGTCAATACAAAGATTTCACGCCATTAACAAACTGATCTTTTGTTAAAATATAAAGGATACATTGCTTACTCGATGTATCCTTTTGCATTATGTGTTACATAAATGTATTTTTGTGCGTTTTCCTACACAAGTCTAGCCACATATTTTGAACACGGGTTGTATACGAATTAAAGTGCATAACTTTTCAAAAAGGTAACGCAGCGAACAGGCGCGGGAGAACCTCCCTGCCAACTCCGATAACATTAATTACAGCGAAAACAATCTTCACGCTCTCCAGACGAAACAAGAGTACCACGTTTTGCAAGGCGCCACGATCGACTCCCAGTTCGTGAAGAGGGGGAAGACCGTCTCGGGCCGACGGCTGCGTAACAACGCCAAGAAGTTGCAAGCCTACTTTGTCGACTACAGGAACATGGGTTACGTCACCGAGGTGAAAGACCAGGTGAGACTTCCCCACATTCATCTTCAGGGGTTATTTTTTCTTTAATATCTTGAAGCGCCTTCAAAAATCTACCCGTTTGTTTAAATACACGTCTCAGGGTTTCTGTGGCTCGTGCTGGGCCTTCAGCACCACGGGAGCCATCGAGGGACAAATTTACAAGAAGACGGGTCAGCTCGTGTCCTTGAGTGAACAGAACCTGGTGGACTGCTCCAGGTCCTACGGCACGTACGGCTGCAACGGCGCCTGGATGGCCAACGCCTACGACTACGTGGTCAACAACGGGCTGCAGGCCACCGACGCCTACCCGTACAGCTCGGTGGTGAGGCTCGAGGCTCGACCCGCCGGTCTCGCCCCCGTCAGAGCGCCCCGAAAAGTATTGTTATCGTTACGTATTCTGCGTCCACCCTGTCGCTGACGCTCGGGGTCGGTTTCGTCCCTCAACAGGACACCCAGCCCTGCTACTACGACAGCAGGCTGGCGGTGGCCCACATCAAGGACTACAGGTTCTTGCCCAAAGGAGACGAGCAGGCCCTGGCCGACGCCGTGGCAACCGTCGGTCCAATCACGGTCGCCATTGACGCAGATCACTCAAGCTTCCTGTTCTACAGCTCAGGTCAGTTGTGAAAGAAATTGGATGAAAAAAACAGACGTTATATGAATATTGTGGTGGGATATCTATGATTTCGGACGGGTTTCGGCTATCGAGGGTCGCTCTTCCTCGTCTTTGGGTTTCAACTTAAATACTTTAATCAAATCAACCAAAGGAATTCCAGCAACCTGAATTATTTCTTTGGGAATTATGAAAGCTTTTGATCTGAACTTGTGAACATTACCATGCAAAATTGAACTTTGTATATATATATATATATATATATATATATATATATATGTATATGTATATGTATATATATATATATATATATATATATATGTATATATATGTATATGTATATGTATATATATGTATATATATATATATATATATATGTATATATATATATATACATATATATATATATACATACATATATACACAAGTTATATATGTATGTATGTATATATATATACACACATATATACATATGTTTATATATATGTTAATTATATATATATATATATATATATATATATGTGTGTGTTAATGTTCACAAGTTCAGATAAAAAAAGAATTCCCAAAAATGTATTCAGGTTGCTGAAATTATATTTATATATATATATATATATATAAATAAATATATATAAAATTCAGAGACTCATTTAAAATATATATATATATATATATATATATATATATTTATATACACACACAAAGTTAAATTTTGCTTTTGAAATTACAAATCATGAAATTAAAATAATCTTTTTTAATTTAAAAAACGGTGAATTCCGAACATTAAAATTTCAATACATGGTTTTCAAAACAAAAGAAGTAAATATGGACCCCAGATGGACATAAACACGACTCCAACAACTTTACAGGAATATACGACGAGCCGACCTGCAACCCGAACAATCTGAGTCACGCGGTGCTGCTGGTTGGCTACGGCTCCGATGGAGGCCAAGACTACTGGATCATCAAAAACAGGTCAGAATAAAGAATAAAATGAACCCACATAAAGAACAACAAAGGTTGTCGAACACCACATCTTCTATTATTCATTGTTTCTTCTTCTCCTCAGTTGGGGAAGCAGTTGGGGCGAAGGCGGCTACATGCGGATGGTCCGGGACGGCAGGAACACTTGTGGCATCGCGAGCTACGCCTTGTACCCCGTCCTGTAAAGAAACTATGTATTATGAAGCTTTATGCAGAGGGGATTGTTCACACAGCATTCAGAGGCTCATTTATACACATTTATTAATAAAAACTATATATTATGAAGCTTTATGCAGAGGGGTTTGTTCACACAGCATTCAGAGACTCATTTATACACATTTAATAAAAACTGTATATTATGAAGCTTTATGCAGAGGGGTTTGTTCACACAGCATTCAGAGACTCATTTATACACATTTATTAATAAAAACTATATATTATGAAGCTTAATGCAGAGGGGTTTGTTCACACAGCATTCAGAGACTCATTTATACACATTTAATAAAAACTGTATATTATGAAGCTTTACCGAGAGGGGTTAGTTCACACAGCATTCAGAGACTCATTTATACACATTTATTAATAAAAACTATATATTATGAAGCTTTATGCAGAGGGGTTTGTTCACACAGCATTCAGAGACTCATTTATACACATTTATTAATAAAAACTATATATTATGAAGCTTAATGCAGAGGGGTTTGTTCACACAGCATTCAGAGACTCATTTATACACATTTAATAAAAACTGTATATTATGAAGCTTTACCGAGAGGGGTTAGTTCACACAGCATTCAGAGTCTCATTTATACACATTTATTAATAAAAACTATATATTATGAAGCTTTATGCAGAGGGGTTTGTTCACACAGCATTCAGAGACTCATTTATACACATTTATTAATAAAAAATATATATTATGAAGCTTTATGCAGAGCTTTATGCATCACACGCCTCTTTTATACTACATCGTTATTTGGAAATATCTTGTTATTTCTCCTGACTGCAAAACTTTTATATATACCTCTCTCTCTCTCTCTCTCTCTCTCTCTCTCTCTCTCTCTCTCTCTCTCTCTCTCTCTCTCTCTCTCTCTCTCTCTCTCTCTCTCTCTCTCTCTCTCTCTCTCTCTCTCTCTCTCTCTCTCTCTCTCTCTCTCTCTCTCTCTCTCTCTCTCTCTCTCTCTCTCTCTCTCTCTCTCTCTCTCTCTATATATATACTTTGCGTACTTGTAGAACATGTTATATTCAGAAGGGGATGAGTGGCCTCAGTGTTTCAGCCCTCAACCGGAATGTGTTGCTCCGTATTTTCAATGCAAATAAAAAAATTTACTATTATAAACAATGTTGTATCAGTTACTTACCGGCTCAACTGAATATATAATTAAGTGATAATAAAGTATTTATTCTATCTTCTATATTTGTGATCTGCATTGTTCACCTCATCTCAGAAGTACATATTGTACTTCTCAGAGGTACATAATGTACTTCTTACTCCTCTACATCTCAGAGGTACATACACTAGTAACTATATAGATACTACTACAGGGTACAAAACGAATCCAAAGAGACATAACACGAAAAAAAGGGAACAAAATGACTACAAAGAGACACAAAATGACCCAAAGAGATGCAAAATAACCGCCAAGAGACAAAAAACAACTACAAAGAGACACAAATCAACTACAAAGAGACACAAAACAACCACAAAGAGACACAAATCAACCACCAAGAGACACAAAACAACCACCAAGAGACACAAAACAACCACAAAGAGACAAAAAATAACTACAAAGACACACAAATCAACCACAAAGAGACACAAATCAACCACCAAGAGACACAAATCAACCACCAAGAGACACAAAACAACCACCAAGAGACATTAAACAACTACAAAGAGACAAAAAATAACTACAAAGAGACACAAAACAACCACAATAAGCGGTAGACCGCTATACAGTCTGTGTGTCTTCTCCCTGTTCGGAGAGGCCTTCGGCTTGTCTCTGCCCAGGAGCCCTTTGTTTCATAATGTGTGCGTTTCTTTCCGTCTCCATGTCACACCCTGATTTTGCAACTCGATAATGTATTTTCTCAGTGACAAACGCATCTGATACCGTATGTAATTAAAATAATTAAATCCACATGTTCTCGTCGTTAATGACCGTGAATACTTAGTGATAATGGGTTTCTCCCGAGCGGGTCGGTGGGGTCGGACTGTTTGCTGGTTGTTAATTGTCTCACGGGCGACTGATCCGCTCTCGGCGTGTCGATGCAGAAGTGCATCTCTGACCCTTACAGAGAGCAGGCCGTGACGCTACGACGTGACGCTACGACGTGACGCTACGACGTGACGCTACGACGTGACGCTACGAAGTGACGCTACGATGTGACGCTACGACGTGACGCTACGACGTGACGCTACGACGTGACGCTACGACGTGACGCTACGACGTGACGCTACGACGTGACGCTACGACGTGACGCTACGACGTGACGCTACGACGTGACGCTACGAAGTGACGCTACGAAGTGACGCTACGAAGTGACGCTACGACGTGACGCTACGACGTGACGCTACGACGTGACGCTACGACGTGACGCTACGACGTGACGCTACGACGTGACGCTACGACGTGACGCTACGACGTGACGCTACGACGTGACGCTACGACGTGACGCTACGACGTGACGCTACGACGTGACGCTACGTGACGCTACGACGTGACGCTACGACGTGACGCTACGAAGTGACGCTACGAAGTGACGCTACGAAGTGACGCTACGAAGTGACGCTACGAAGTGACGCTACGAAGTGACGCTACGAAGTCAACACTTACTTTTTATTTTACACAGGACTCAAACAACGGCCTCTTGGGTGAAAGTCGGTGGTTATAATCGTTATTATACCACGTAACTAAGTAATTAGCTCGAACTGAATGCAAAAACGTCCATAGTCAATGTTTTCGTGGTTTGCAGAAACGTACGATGCCAACATTGTTACGGCAGGGCTGAGAAGTGACAACATTCCAAACATGTGACAACACAAGCATTGTTTACATCTCAAGATTGTTATCAGTGGAGTAACATGATGTTCATCCTTATTGTCCACTGCTGAATGCAAGGCACATGACTTATAGGACGCATGAAGGACTGACTATAAAGTCATAAAAAGCTCAAAAGCAGCTTTTCCCTCTTTGTTTATTTTCTCTTTGAGATGTTCATTCGGTTACTACGGCGATCCAATGGCGCACGGAGGCAGCTGCACGCCGTGCAAATGCAAAGAGGGCGTGAACATTTGTGATTCTCTCACTGGAGGTAATTATACATGTTTTACAGAAATACATACGATTATTAAAGTTGAGATAGAATCGTCTTTCAGTTAAACAGGAAGTCAAAACCACCAGTGTTCCTTCTTATAATGACCATCTTGTGACGGGGTTGGTGATTTAAAAGGTATACTATGCGATAATTGCCGCTTACTGGTTGTAGATAATGACACTGCCACACACTACTAGGGATAACTTTTGTGGGAGTCCACACATTGTTTTAAAAGAAAATCCTGCGTAGTGTACTTTTAACGTTGGACAGATAAAATTAAAAAAGTTGCAGAGGCCATATCTATTGTCACAGGCTGAGTAGAGCTGCTCATAAATCATACACTGGCCCTCCTCGACTTTAATAAGCAGAGCAGCACATCTGGTAACGGCCGTGTTTCACCGCCACGGTGGGTTCAGGGGGGTCGAAGATTCATCTTGAAAATCACGTCGCAGCTTTTTAATCCTTTGGGCTCGTGTCCGCTGACAGGATGCCTCCAGCTGCCTCCAGCTGGTCCACGTCTGGTTCCAGCTGTTCCACGTCTGGTTCCAGCTGTTCCACATCTGGTTCCAGCTGTTCCACGGCTTTCCCGATGGACGACGCCTCGGCTCGGCTGAGACGGCAGCTGCAGGACGTTGCCGACGGTTACGCTTCGCTCTCCGGACTGAACCAGCTGGAGGCCGACGTCTCTGGAACCGAGGTGCGGTCGGTGCAGGTTTTTCGGTAGTTAGGTTCAACCGTCCTTTAAAAAGGGGGCAGTGTGGAGGATTTGGCGCCCTCTTGTGAGTCGGTTGCAGATTGCAACTCACTCTACGCAACTCACTCTACGCTGACGGCAACACAACATATATTAGTTTAAGATGATTATACGCTAATGAAAGCGGTTATGAATATCACACACTTTCTGGTGACAGAAACAAAGAAATGAATGCAACTCTTAGATATTCCACGACATCTTTTTCCTCCCGAGTGCAAAATGAGAAAGTCGACATTGATTCATTCACTCAATGTGACTCCGGGACGACCGCCTCACGCCGGGCCGGCGGATCAAAATGTGCAACGAGGGAAATTCAAAGTCTGCAGCGAACCTTTACGCGAGGAGGTTCGGGAATCTTTAAAGCCACAGCTGCTCTAACCCCTGTGATGTGTGTCTGTAATCACATGACTTCACTGAACAGGGCTTCATACCCGCTGATCTCAGCTCATTTTCGGGGGACATGGTCCTTGGAGGGTGCGGTCTCCGTCCGCCACCTGACGCGGACGGGGACGGAGGTCGTTTCTTCTGCTGCCCGTTAGGTTCAAGCTCCGGCTCAGCTGGATGAATACCAGCTCTCTGAGGAGAACAGCTGGCTCGCTTACACCTTGCCACAACAGGACCTCAATTACAGGTAATTATATATCAATATTGAAGAAGATGTGGAAATTATGAAAAGTGCTTTTCAGAAACACTCTGAGAAAATGAGATGCTGCATCTCAAGGGGGGCTATCCTTCAATAACATAATTAAAATTCAAGTGGGAAGTCCCCGCCCCCCCACGTACACCCTTTAAAGAAATCTCACAAGTTTGAGCACTATTATGACACTAATATTATCCAAATAGACCTTGTAGTTGCAGAGATGCACTTCGAGTCAGAGGCCTTGGGTTTAAGAGGTATTTCTTATTATTTTAGGCCTCACTTCTCTCTGGACATCAAGACCACGTCCTCCAGAGGGCTGATCCTCCACGTGGCCCGGGAGAGGAGCCGCCCCCCTGCTGGCCGTCTACGTGGCCAACGGCAAGATCAAGATGTCCCTCGGGGTAATCCTCCAACAACACTTACACACATCAACCTGATATTTACTGACTATGTTTGTATTTGTGAGTTTGGACTCCAGAGGGAACGAGAACGACGTGACGGAGGTTACTGGTTCTGGATCTGTGTGAAGTTTATATACAGGACCACATTTAGAGTTAGTATTATTATTATTATTATTATTATTATTAACAAATAAAAGAAGACGGGACGTTAAAACCATGAACCCCTTTTTGCATCAGCACCCATCCAGTTCCCTCATGAGCAGAAACCAACTGGTGTCAACGTACATACAAACATATTCAAAGCAGATTTACATTTTTTATGCACAATTTTACAACCATAAAGGAGATAAAGGCCACGCAGTTTTAAGTGTTATTGCTCGTAGTTACCGCAGCTATGAACGCTGCCGCGTGCAGAGGACACCAAGCGAATGTCTCTCCGCAGTCAACGTCCATCAGTGAACGTCCATCAGTAAATGTCCATCAGTGAACGTCCATCAGTGAATGTCCATCAGTGAATGTCCATCAGTGAATGTCCATCAGTAAACGTCCATCAGTGAATGTCCATCAGTGAATGTCCATCAGTGAATGTCCATCAGTAAATGTCCGGCAGCTGGCTGTACTTCCTGTCCCAGTATCCGCTAGAAAAGATCCAGTCCTGGGTGCTGGTGTGGGGGTTCTGACCCTGCTGGAACCACCTGAAACCACAACAGAGACACATCATCACTCAGATCCTCAGGCCCAGCGGGGGGGGGGGGGGGGGGGGGGGGGGGGGGGGACAGGAAGGTCGGTCATGCAAAGTGTCAGCGCCCCCCCTTGACCCGTCAAAATGTCTCTCAAAAGAGACGCGAACCAACCAGGAAGAGACTCAGAGTGACCTCCAAGAGACATGAAACGACCACAAGAGACACAAAGAAGCTCAAAAGAACAATGAAACGGGACTAAACAACAAAGAGATTTAAAAAAAGAAAAAAAAAAACAGCTGCAAAGAGACACAAAACAATAACAAAAAGAGGCTAAACAAGTCTGGGTCTTATGCTCTTTGCCCACTTTCTTATACAATCCACCTACGAGGACGAGTTGAGTGAGGGGATTTCATGTAGTAAATATTTTTGTTTGTTCTTCATGCAAACGTAGTTTTCCTTAAAGAGTTCAAGGTTACACAATGTGAGTGGTGGACATACAACTGGCAAAGTATTCCTTTAAATCCTATGTTTTTTTGTGGAGAAAGGATCCGGGTTAGAGGACTTTGGGCTAGAGGACTATGGATTAGAGGACTTTGGGTTAGAGGACTTTGGGTTAGAGGACTATGGATTAGAGGACTATGGATTAGAGGACTTTGGGTTAGAGGACTCTGGGTTAGAGGACTATGGGTTAGAGGACTCCGGGTTAGAGGACTTTGGGTTAGAGGACTCTGGGTTAGAGGACTTTGGGTTAGAAGACTATGGGTTAGAGGACTCTGGGTTAGAGGACTTTGGGTTAGAGGACTTTGGGTTAGAGAACTCCGGATTAGAGGACTCTGGGTTAGAGGACTTTGGGTTGGAGGACTTTGGGTTAGAGGACTATGGATTAGAGGACTCTGGGTTAGAGGACTCTGGGTTAGAAGACTTTGGGTTAGAGAACTCCAAATTAGAGGACTCTGGGTTAGAGGACTATGGGTTAGAGGACTATGGGTTAGAGGACTTTGGGTTAGAGGACTTTGGGTTGGAGGACTTTGGGTTAGAGGACTATGAATTAGAGGACTCTGGGTTAGAGGACTCTGGGTTAGAGGACTCTGGGTTAGAGAACTCTGGGTTAGAAGACTTTGGGTTAGAGAACTCCAAATTAGAGGACTCTGGGTTAGAGGACTCTGGGTTAGAAGACTTTGGGTTAGAGAACTCCAAATTAGAGGACTCTGGGTTAGAGGACTCTGGGTTAGAGGACTCTGGGTTAGAGGACTTTGGGTTAGAGGACTTTGGGTTAGAGGACTCTGGGTTAGAGGACTCTGGGTTAGAGGGCTCTGGGTTAGAGGACTCTGGGTTAGAGGGCTCCGGGTTAGAGGACTCCGGGTTAGAGGACTCTGGGTTAGAGGACTCTGGGTTAGAGGGCTCTGGGTTAGAGGACTCCGGGTTAGAGGACTCTGGGTTAGAGGACTCCGGGTTAGAGGACTCTGGGTTAGAGGACTCCCATGGCGTTCGAGTGCCAGGAAGCCCCCATGCCGGTGGGGAAGGGAGAGCAGATTAAAAAGCCGTCGTCTCCAAACCGAGATTCAATCATTCTCTGACCCTCCTTCTGTTAGCGGGGCGGTTGTGTTGGGATGCAGATAAGATTTCAATTTGGAGAACACAAAAGCGTCTGGAAACCACGGAGACGGCGAACACATTTGGGGACACATCAATCAAAACAGGCGAGCAGCTCTGACCTTGGACCCGGGGCCGGACTCCTCAACATCAAAGCCGCGATGCAACAAACAAACAAACAAAGTCAGATGAAGAGAAAATTGGAGATTTAGCTCGAGCATTTCAAAGCAAGACGCGGCATGAAAGAGACGAATGCAGCTTTAGAGTATTCGTGTACTCGGCCTCAACGACACCTGCACATAAAGTACATGTGCATGTACAACGCGTACGTTTAGCACAACACAGCTGAGCTGCCAGTGTTCACACACTTTATGAAAAAACAAACGCAGAATAGACTTGTTTGTTTTCTCATTTAATTTATGGCGAGAACGTTTATATTTCCTTTAAAGGATAGAAATCGGCATGTAAAGGTACTAAAAATATAGAAATCTGCATGTAAAGGTAATAAAAATATAGAAATCTGCATGTAAAGGTAATAAAAAGACAGAAATCTGCATGTAAAGGTAATAAAAAGATAGAAATCTGCATATATAGTTAATAAAAAGACAGAAATCTGCATGTAAAGGTAATAAAAAGATAGAAATATGCATGTAAAAGGTAATAAAAAGATAGAAATCGGCATGTAAAAGTACTAAAAATATAGAAATCTGCATGTAAAGGTAATAAAAAGACAGAAATCTGCATGTAAAGGTAATACAAAGATAGAAATATGCATGTAAAGGTAATAAAAAAACTGAAATCTGCATATAAAAAGGTAATAAAATCCGAATTGACACCTTCATTATGATTAAATATGAATTATTGCCATTTAATGCACACGCAGGAAGGCCATCGTCTTCACATGGCCTTGAATTGGTTGAACCTTTTGGAAAACCTACGACGATTCAGACCTTTAAGAGAGGAGAAACCTTCACCACCTTCCTCACCTCGTCTCCCACTCTTCATCCAGCCGGCAGCGGTTCTTGCGCCCGGCTCTCTGTTTGTCCTCCAGACGTTTCTTCTCCTCGCCAGCGAGGTCTGTCGGGGAAAAACAACAATGACAATCGAAAGAGTTTTCAGATCACGGCCGGGGGGGGTCGATTATCACGTTGTTTGTTGCGGCGCGTCGCCGTTACCGATGTCGCCGTTCTCCATGGCGCGGATGTCGGGCCTCCGCCGGCAGTCCGTATGAGGGAGGGCTCCCTCCATCTCCACGCGCAGCTCGTTGAGTTGCATCGCGAAGGACGTGAAGCTGTACATCTGATCAGAACGTCAACAAAAAACAAATGCATTAAACGTACAACAACAACAACAACAACAACAAGAGAAAAGGTTTCCTGTACAGAAAACAACCATCTCTGGAAACTGTGCGCATTAAGCAGGACAATGTAACACCCCACCGCCCCCGGAAAACGAGCGCTCTGAACGTGCACGTTTTTTTGGGGGCGGTTTGCGCGGACGCCAACTAAAGCTCCTCGGGGTTCGGACCTCGGTGGAGTTGGCCGGTCGCGGCGCGATCCTCCACAGCAGCCGGCTGCCGGGAACCATCTCCACGGTGTCACCGGCCGGAGAGGGAACCTCCTCCTGGTCCTCGCTGCCCTGAACACACACACACACACGGCGTGGGAAAAAGACGCAGACATCAATCACGACGCCCCTCTGAGATGCATCATTACCGCGTCGTCACACTCGTACCGCTCTGCCGCTTCGCTTCCTGTCGCTCGTCCTGTTGTGCGCCTCGAAGGCGGCCGGCTCGACGGCGTACAGGCACTCGGTCCACTTCCCGTAGAGAGCGCACAGCTTCTTTTTGCTGCGGCACACATTTAGAGTTATTAGTACACAACTCAACTAAACACATGCGAGTGTATCGTGGACATTTTAATATGGGAAATGATTCCTTTAAACAAAACAAGCTCAAGGGACCTCAGCTACTTCACTTTGAGGATCCTGAATTACAAATAAAGCTTATTGAGTCCTACTTGTTCTACAACATGGAGATATGTTTTGTAAGCATGATAAACTGTATATATCCCCCTCCGCATTCAAGAGGAAGAAGACGACCCCGTTATTTAATTAAATATACCTTTTATCCAGAATGTATCCTTCCACCTTGTGCAGCTCTTTGCCAAAAAGACCGCATGGTTTGAAATTCAGGCAGCACCTTTCACCAGTTCTGTGAGGAGAGAAGAAAGTGCACGTTATCCTCTCACTCTCTCAAAAACAGGGCTTAAGTATAGTGGCCAATACATGAATGCCAAAATGTTTTTATTGATAGTGTTTTGGTCCACTCACCTGTGGTTGACCACCTCCACATTTCCGTACTGCTCGATCCACAGCTGGCCCACGATGATGTTGTGAACGCAGCAGGTGGGGTTGGTCCAGGTGTAGGCTTCGTTGTACCTGGAGAGTAAAAGGTTGAAGAAATAAAGTAGTTTATGGCGCAACGTGTACGATGTGGACAGATTTATTGTTGTTAAAATGTCACATTTACATCATGTAAAAAAAAGCTCTCTCACCTGGGCAGCTCCAGCGTGATGACGCCTCTCGGCTCCGCCTCCACGCTCTTGCCCCAGAACTTGAGTTTGGGGTAGATGGACCCGTGGAACACGAAGTCCCGCTCCAGGCCCTCGGCGTGGAAGGCGCTGACCGGAGGATGGTGGCTCACCTGCTCCGACAGGAGCCGGAAGCCCAGGTCCTCTCTGTGAGACAGTTCAGAGGTTCAGGAAGTGTGTGTCGTCACCGGGGGGATCAAAACGTGCACGAGCCCCACTCACCTGACCAGTTCATAGGTTTCTCCCAGTAGGGGGTTGAAGGGTTTACCGGTCCGCTCCCACTGCGAGGCCACGGCAGACACGGCGAACGCAGCCACGCACTGCCAACGACACGGCAGAAACACTCAGGACAACGTGTAATGTTGGAGACGGCTTTAGCTCATAGTGCACGTGGAGCTCAATGTGCACGTGGAGCTCGTTGTGCACGTGGAGCTCGTGGTGCACGCAGAGCTCGTGGTGCACGCAGAGCTCGTTGTGCACGCGGAGCTCGTGGTGCACGCGGAGCTCGTGGAGCTCGTTCTGCACGCGGAGCTCGTTCTGCACGCGGAGCTCGTGGGAGCTTGTGGTGCACGTGGAGCTTGTGGTGCACGTAGAGCTCGTAGTGCACATGGAGCTCGTAGTGCACGTGGTGCACGTGGAGCTCGTGGTGCACGCGGTGCACGTGGAGCTTGTGGTGCACGTAGAGCTCGTGGTGCACGCGGAGCTCGTGGTGCACATGGAGCTCGTTCTGCACGCGGTGCACGTGGAGCTTGTGGTGCACGTGGAGCTCGTAGAGCTCG
>NC_046969.1:24715814-24810814 GCF_009769545.1 Cyclopterus lumpus | reverse complement strand
AAAAAAATAAAATACTCCATAGCATTACCTATACAGAACATATTTTTTTATATTTATATTTATGTTTCACAAAAACAGGCTCTGGATAATTTATCCATCATATCTTACTTTTCTTGTCCTATCCCATATTTTTTTTAAATATTCGTAAACTGCAACAAAAGAAAAAAACAGCATAAAAGAGGTATTGAATTAATGCTCTAATATTTGTTAAAATTGATCAAGAACATTAACTTTTTAAAACAGTATTTGTCACAAATCATGATGTAAATGACAATATATAAAAAACAGCATTACGTAAACAAACCGGCATTTAAAGGGTTAATATTTGGTAGTTATGATTAGGACTAAAGTTGGTTGAAAGGTTTAAGTTAGTGAAAGTAGGAAACAAAATATTAACATATAGTATTTCTATAGCAGCTTTAGGAGAGCGACATTTCAGAGAAAACATAAAAATAAAAACATTAAAATTGATAATCATTGACATCTTATTTCACAGACTTAAAACTAAATCCCTCCAGCATTTATTTAATTAAACATTATTTAATAGTATTATTTAATGGAAAATTATATTAATATAAAATTGCAGTTTATTTTGTCCTCTAAGGACAGCAGAGCAATTCAATTTTTTAAATATAAAAATAATAAAATTCCCAAGAATATATCAATCAAGCCAAGTAAACAATAACAGGAAGTGTTAATATATTTTTTTTAAAAAAGAGAATTGAAATCCATTCAAACCAGTGTGAAAAAGCCGCCTGGAGAGATTAGCCGACGCGGGACTTGATTATCACGCCGTGACCTCATCAATATTTAACGTCTCCGACGCAGAGCTCAGTTCCTTCAACGCCGACGCTGAATTATTCACACGAGGGACGACTTGGAAACCACGGCAACAAAAAGACGGGACGAGTCAACGGATCTCTCGGGAGGTGGGTTGGGAAATATAAACGTCCCCCGACACCCACAGAGAAATGGCGGCGGAGGCGCACTTCCTGTGAGGAGCCCCGCCCCCTTTTTTGTTGAGGTTGTTCTCTTTTGATGAGAAGTGGATAAAAGCTTGTGGGGGTGGGGTGGGGGGGGGTCCATTTAGCAAACTGTGGGGTCACACAGCACCGCTGACCTATGCTCTGGGATCCCGTTGGGTGGAGTCTCGTTCACGTCGCCATGGCGATCCTCCCTCGACATGCTGGCGGTGCTGAACGACGTTGCGGAGCCTTCGTGGTGGTCGTGGTCCTCCACCTCCTCTTCCTCTTCCTCCTCCTCCTCCTCCTCCCCACAGGAATGGCTGGCCACCGTCTCGAAGCCGCTCAGGGAGATCTCCGAGTCAGATTCTGTGACGGAGCATTGAGGAGCATTTATTTATTTGTTTGTTTTCAAACTGGAGGTCAAAGGTGACGGGCAGCGTTAAAGCAGCAGTGAGTCTGATGTAGTGGCCTCACCCATTACTGTTTATTAATCCTAATTTAATCAAACGTCCACTTCCTATATCCGGTCTATGATTACTCTACGGTGGCCTTCAGGTAGTGAAAGTCTCCCTCTGAAGCCGGTGTTTGGTTTGTCCACTATGGGCTCCTGTAGGAACACGGCGGTTTAACATGGCGGACTCCGTAAAGTAGCTCCGCCCCCTACGTAGATATGAAGGGCTCATTCTCGATTTTTAGTGATTAAACACTTATAAAACCAACGTAGTTATGAATATATTCCACTTATCCCTAAATCCATAAATATTTGTCTGAGATAATAAAACAGTGTCACGGCTCAGGAAACATCTTGGTAAGTTGTCTTCTTATTTTTTACTATAATTTATTTAAACAAATAAATAAATAAGCCAACACATCTATGAAACAATATTCACACTCGTGCTCTGCAAAACACAACCAGGCCAAACACAACCAGGCCAAACACAACCAGGCCAAACACAACCAGGCCAAACACAACCAGGCCAAACACAACCAGGCCAAACACAACCAGGCCAAACACAACCAGGCCAAACACACCTGCGCTTAAGTCACCCCAAAATATACCAGAAGGCGCCGGCCGTATCCCGGCGTCCTGCAGCCGGTGAGCCGGTCACAGGATCTCAAATCACGCGATCTCCTGACCCCCCGACGCGCGTTCCGATAACCGGCCGACTCACCGGACACGGCGTCGTGGAACTCATCCTCGCTGAGGGCGCCGCGCGGCAACGACGAGCCCTTGACGACGGATTGCTCCAGTTGGTGGTGCTCGGTGGCGAGAGTCTGCAGCGCCTCGGAGAGGATCCGGTTCTTCTCCACCTCCTGCTCCAATTTCAGGCTGCGCACCTGAGCTCGGCACACACACACGTGCGCACACACACACACACACACACACACACACACACACACACACACACACACACACACACACACTAATCAGTCACAGATAAGTGCTTTCTCGGCTATTATTCTGACTCCTTACAAACAGGGGACGACGTGAGTTTTACTCTCAGAACACAAACACAGCACGCCGCCGGCCGGCCGGCTCCTCCCCCTTTACCGCCGTCCTATCATTATCAGACCCGCGGAGAGAGAGATGGAGGCCGCGCGGCGGCCGCGTTTATCAGTAATGGAGGACAGCTGTCTGGATGTGCCGGCTGAGGAGAACATGATTCCCGGGGAGGAGAAAGAGGGGCTCGAATGACGGGTAATGGACTCAGATATATGTACGAGCCATTAGCCCGAAACATATTATTTTCACACATTTACACAATGTGCGACCGACAATAGAGGCGCTTTCACGGGGAAGAGAAATCCGCCGGCTACGATTGAGGGTTGGCGTCGGTCCACTCCGGTCCAGTTGGTTGCATTGAAGCGCCTTAACGCCGTTTGCCAGGAGTTTGCCAGTTGGCTGTCTTTATACTCCTTTACAGAAGAACAATGATATAAATGTGGCGTAACGACGGATGTCCTCGCTCTTCAAAACGAGCGTCCACTTTCAAATCTTCCGAGAAGATACGCGTGCATCTTACGCATTCCGCGTGCATGTTACGCGTGCATATTATGCGGTACATTGGCATGTTACACGTGCATGTTCCGCGTTACGTGAGCATGTTACATGTTACGTGAGCATGTTACACGCTACGCATCCATGTTACGTGTGCATGCTACATATGCATGCCACACGCGGATACATGGGCATGTTACACATGCATGTTACACATGCATGTTACGCATTACGTGTGCATTTTACACGTGGATTTTACACGTGGATGCATGTTACGTGGTACATGGTAATGTTACCTGTGCGTGTTACATGGTACATGGGAATGTTACGCGTGTGTGTTACATGGTACATGGACATGTTACGTGGTACATGGGAATGTTACGCGTGTGTGTTACGTGGTACATGGAAATGTTACGCGTGTGTGTTACGTGGTACATGGGAATGTTACGCGTGTGTGTTACGTGGTACATGGGAATGTTACGTGTGTGTGTTACATGGTACATGGGAATGTTACCTGTGCGTGTTACATGGTACATGGGAATGTTACGCGTGTGTGTTACATGGTACATGGGAATGTTACGTGTGTGTGTTACGTGGTACATGGGAATGTTACGCGTGTGTGTTACGTGGTACATGGGAATGTTACGTGTGTGTGTTACGTGGTACATGGGAATGTTACGCGTGTGTGTTACATGGTACATGGGAATGTTACGCGTGTGTGTTACGTGGTACATGGGAATGTTACGTGTGTGTGTTACGTGGTACATGGGAATGTTACGTGTGTGTGTTACGTGGTACATGGGAATGTTACGCGTGTGTGTTACGTGGTACATGGGAATGTTACGCGTGTGTGTTACGTGGTACATGGGAATGTTACGTGTGTGTGTTACATGGTACATGGAAATGTTACGCGTGTGTGTTACGTGGTACATGGGAATGTTACGCGTGTGTGTTACGTGGTACATGGGAATGTTACGCGTGTGTGTTACGTGGTACATGGGAATGTTACGTGTGTGTGTTACATGGTACATGGGAATGTTACGCGTGTGTGTTACATGGTACATGAGAATGTTACGCGTGTGTGTTACATGGTACATGGGAATGTTACGTGTGTGTGTTACGTGGTACATGGGAATGTTACGTGTGTGTGTTACGTGGTACATGGGAATGTTACGCGTGTGTGTTACGTGGTACATGGGAATGTTACGCGTGTGTGTTACATGGTACATGGGAATGTTACGTGTGTGTGTTACATGGTACATGGGAATGTTACGTGTGTGTGTTACATGGTACATGGGAATGTTACGTGTGTGTGTTACGTGGTACATGGGAATGTTACGTGTGTGTGTTAAGTGGTACATGGGAATGTTACGCGTGTGTGTTACATGGTACATGGGAATGTTACGTGTGTGTGTTACGTGGTACATGGGAATGTTACGCGTGTGTGTTACGTGGTACATGGGAATGTTACGCGTGTGTGTTACATGGTACATGGGAATGTTACGTGTGTGTGTTACGTGGTACATGGGAATGTTACGCGTGTGTGTTACGTGGTACATGGGAATGTTACGCGTGTGTGTTACATGGTACATGGGAATGTTACGTGTGTGTGTTACATGGTACATGGGAATGTTACGCGTGTTAGTTACGTGGTACATGGGAATGTTACGCGTGTGTGTTACGTGGTACATGGGAATGTTACGCGTGTGTGTTACGTGGTACATGGGAATTTTACGCCTATGTGTTACATGGTACATGGGAATGTTACGCGTGTGTGTTACATGGTACATGGGAATGTTATTCGTGTGTGTTACATGGTACATGGGAATGTTACGTGTGTGTGTGTTACGTGGTACATGGGAATGTTACGCGTGTGTGTTACATGGTACATGGGAATGTTACGCGTGTGTGTTACGTGGTACATGAGAATGTTACGCGTGTGTGTTACATGGTACATGGAAATGTTACGTGTGTGTTACATGGTACATGGGAATGTTACGCGTGTGTGTTACCTGGTACATGGATTCAACCCATCCTTAGTTATCAAGGACACTTCGACATGCAACTAATGGGGAGAGCGGGGATCGAACCGGCTACCTCGTGGTTACTGGGCAACCACTCGCCCCCCCCATGAGCTACAGCCGCCCCCCCCGTGAGTTACAGCCGCCCCCCCATGAGTTACAGCCGCCCCCCATGAGCTACAGCCGCCCCCCCATAGCTACAGCCGCCCCCCCATGAGCTACAGCCGACCCCCCCATGAGCTACAGCCGACCCCCCCATGAGCTACAGCCGACCCCCCCATGAGCTACAGCCGACCCCCCATGAGCTACAGCCGACCCCCCCATGAGCTACAGCCGCCCCCCCCACATCTGGTTCAGAGAGAGTGACGCAAACGAAGCCTACAGAATGGAGCTGGAAGATTATGATGAAAAGCGGACGTTGCTTTCTTTGACACGTCTCTGTGATTGGCTGCAGCACGCGCAGGCTTCTTCAAAGGGAATCAGCCCATCAAACCATCTTTTGCTACATGTATCAAAAAGATATAACGATGTCTTCTGTCAGAGATTTCCTCCCACTGTCTGTATTGAAATAGTGTCACTCCATGCAACATGGAGAATAAATGAGCGGGGGTGGATTTCCGACAAATAACGTTGGGCAATATTTACTTTTTCGACGTAATGAGCGACACATAACAATATCAACTACTATCGAATGGCTTCGATTGAATTTTTTTTTTTTTGCGTGAACAGTAACGATCACAGAGAGACGCTCCTCTCCGGCTCGACCGAGGCAGCCAATCAAAATCGAGCAGGAGGCGGGCTTTACTACTTTAACGCTGACTTCCTGTTCCTGACGTTTGCGACTTTTTAATGACGACAAACTTCCATAACTGTACCCCCCCGTCCTCCATTTACAACAGCAGGAGCTCAATGTAATAATTAAATAAATAATGTGATTACCTGGTTGCACCCTCCCCTCCCCTGCACCTCCCCCCCTCCCCTATCACATGCTCAGCAGCTGTTTTGCCCCATTCACTTTGCCAAGGGGCGTTTTTGAAGTGCCTGCTGCACCTGTTCAGACGCGTCTCGCCGTGATCGTTTTTTTTGTGATTGCGATTTCTTTATTTCTTTATTTCCTTTCCACCCATTTGATGAAATAGCGGTCGTTTTTTTTCTCGACATTTTCAAACATCTGGAAATTCCTGTCCAGCTGTTTTTAACAACAGACTAAATAATGAAACGGTATCTCAATGTGAGACTTCGCATCCCACGACAGAGGAGTATTTTGCATAATGCTAGTTAGTTTTTACACACAGGAACCTGCACAAGGAGCCAGAAATGATTCTCATTATGATGAATGTTTAGTGAAGTGATAAATAAACATGTGTTTTCACGTCGTTACAGAACTGATGTAGGGGGCTGGTGCTTGTTGTGAGCTATTAAGAGGTGCCATCTATTCCCCTCCCTGGAGAGATGTAATCTATCCACTGAATCCCTTCCGTTACAATCAACTCCATTGAATCGGACACAAAGAAAAGAAGAAAAAGCATCTGACAGCTAATAACCACTGCACTCCACGAAGCTGCTTTCACGAGGAGGTGTGAAGGTCGCTTTCTTAAGAAATATAATACGTCTTATTCTTTCTTATTCTATCCGAGGGTCACAGGCCGAAAGGATCCTCTTGATTGTATTTACAGTCTTTTTTAAAAGGTTCAGGTCACTCAAACACAAAGAATATATTAAGTAATATTTTCTCATTTCCACTTGAAAAAGAGGTACAGAGGTAATGTCCTTGTGTCATATTCCACAGATATATTAAAAGCAAAAAAAAAAGAAGTTATGTAATTCACCTTTTTTTATTAAAGTGGCAGCAAAAGTTTCACTGCGGAATAATTCTAAATATCCAACGTGAAAAGAGAGATTTGAGGGTTCGCGGAGAATGAAATGCTGAAGATGGACGACACGGTTTTGACAAAAAAAAACTCAAACTTCCTGAGAGAGAATTCGAAAACGGAGACACAAAGCCGACACTCACCGCTTCCCGTCTGGAGAGGAGGCCGAGGCAGGCGCCGAGAACGGAGCTGGTCTCGGCGGACAACTCGCCGATTCCTTGTAATTTCTGCGTCACGGCGGATGGAAACCCTGAAGGGGGGGGGGGGGGGGGGACAAACGCACCGCCAAGTAATTAAATGGAATAAAGAATTAAAAATATAATCGCTTGTGCTCTCAGAAAAGCCGCAAGCACAACAAGCCTCTAATGACAGAAACAGACCCTTAATTATGGTGATTACGGACGCAATTCTATCAAAACATTTTAAATCTGCTTGATGATTCTTATACTTTTAATTAAAAGGGCTATTAATATATATATATATATATATATATATATATATATATATATGTATGTAATTGACAATGAAACAGCAGGTTTTACTCTCTGCCAGCCCGTCGTCTCTCAGCAGGGACAGGAAAGCTTCCACCTCCTTCTCCAGTTTCTTCTGGTTGGCCTCCGCCACCTGATTTCAGGGAGATGAGAGGAAAACTGCAGGTGAACACAAGCAGCGCCGAGGGGGTGGGGGGGGGGGGGTCTTTCTACTTCTGCCAAAACACTGCGTCTCGCTCATCCGACATGCTAATTATGGATTTTCTTTTATTTCCGGCCACCTGTAGCGAGTCCGTTAGCTCCCCGAGTGACTTCGCCTCCTCCTCCTCGTCCTCCTCCCCCCCGCTGCCTTGCTCGTGGGAGCAGTAGTGTGTGCTGTAGGCGGAGTGCTCCTCCACCGCGCCCAGCCATCCCTGGAAGACCAGAACCAGATTGGATTTAGTCATGAACATCATTAATGACCTTGGACCTTGGAACTACAAGCTTCTGTCTGCTATTTTTTTTTCGTTGAGGTTTTGAGATGTTGATGCTCAACGTTCCAGAAAGAAATGCACAGAAGAAGTTCTCTTTTATTGGACAGAATAAAAAAAGGCACGTCGAACGTGTTTCTAAATACATATAATATATAAATATCGTACCACATTTTTATAGATCTTCTATTATTCTATTTTTGAGAATCTTTTGGACCAAACCTAAGTCAAGTATTTAGTCTTTGGACCAAACTAAGTCAAGTATTTAGTCTTTGGAGCAAACTAAGTCAAGTATTTAGTCTTTGGACCGAGTCCAAGTCAAGTATTTGGTCTTTGGAGCAAACCAAGTCAAGTATTTGGTCTTTGGACCAAACTAAGTCAAGTATTTAGTCTTTGGACCAAACCAAGTCAAGTATTTGGTCTTTGGAGCAAACCAAGTCAAGTATTTAGTCTTTGGACCAAACTAAGTCAAGTATTTAGTCTTTGGACCAAGTCCAAGTCAAGTATTTAGTCTTTGGACCAAACTAAGTCAAGTATTTAGTCTTTGGACCAAACCAAGTCAAGTATTTGGTCTTTGGAGCAAACCAAGTCAAGTATTTAGTCTTTGGACCAAACTAAGTCAAGCATTTAGTCTTTGGACCAAGTCCAAGTCAAGTATTTAGTCTTTGGACCAATCCAAGTCAAGTATTTAGTCTTTGGACTGAGTCCAAGTCAAGTATTTAGTCTTTGGACCAAGTCCAAGTCAAGTATTTGGTCTTTGGAGCAAACCAAGTCAAGTATTTAGTCTTTGGACCAAACCAAGTCAAGTATTTAGTCTTTGGACCAAACCAAGTCAAGTATTTAGTCTTTGGACCAAACTAAGTCAAGTATTTATTCTTTGGACCAAACTAAGTCAAGTATTTAGTCTTTGGACCAAGTCCAAGTCAAGTATTTAGTCTTTGGACCAAACTAAGTCAAGTATTTAGTCTTTGGACCAAGTCAAGTATTTAGTCTTTGGAGCAAACCAAGTCAAGTATTTAGTCTTTGGAGCAAACCAAGTCAAGTATTTAGTCTTTGGAGCAAACCAAGTCATGTATTTAGTCTTTGGACCAAGTCCAAGTCAAGTATTTAGTCTTTGGACCAAACTAAGTCAAGTATTTATTCTTTGGAGCAAACCAAGTCAAGTATTTAGTCTTTGGACCAAGTCCAAGTCAAGTATTTGGTCTTTGGAGCAAACCAAGTCAAGTATTTAGTCTTTGGACCGAACTAAGTCAAGTATTTAGTCTTTGGACCAAGTCCAAGTCAAGTATTTAGTCTTTGGAGCAAACCAAGTCATGTATTTAGTCTTTGGACCAAACTAAGTCAAGTATTTCTTCTTTGGAGCAAACCAAGTTAAGTATTTAGTCTTTGGACCAAACCAAGTCAAGTATTTACTCTGTTGATTTTAAGTTCAAGTCAAGCCTGGAAGTTAACTTACATATTCAGTACTATTTTAGATAACTTAAAATTCGAGTGTATATTTAAGGCCAGGTCACAAGCACATTTATTAAGACAAGTGGAATGCTGTTCGTAATGAAAGCATTGATAGCTATACCAATATCTAAATGCATGGCTTTCATTGTAACGTCTGAGGAATAGAGATATTATTAGTATGATTATTATATTATTATCGTTATAAAAGGATAGAAAGTAACAAAAGACTCTAACTTTGGTACATTTTGTATTAACATTACAAAGATTAGTTTAGAGGAAAGGGCACACAGGCTTGTGTCATGCTGGGGAATAAAAATCCAAAGCTCTGAAAAGGCAAATTGGGAAGAAAGTAGGCAATGTGCTGTATATGAAGAGGGGACTGTGAATAGATTAATTATTTTTATACTGAAAGGCTATTTTATCTCATCTGAATTTAGAGATCTCTACATTTTATTCTGGTGCCATCAGCTGCAACGGAAAGTGTGAATTAGCTTACGGAGATGATGAACACGTCCTGACTTTATATTATTAATTATTGATGGCAGTTTGGCGGAGCTCCAAAAAGGCAAAACTGCAGTAAATATCCCAAAAGTATTAGAAATATATGCAATTTTTTTGGAAAAGATATGTTAAAATGTGAAAAATCTGTTAACCGTGTTAAAAGATCTTAGCAAAAATATGTGGAAACAAATGTGTGACAATAATCTAATGAGATATCTTGTAAAATATGATAAGTATTATTGAAAAATGTGTAAATAAAAATAATGTTCATAACCGTTCATAAAAAAATATTAGCATTATTTAGTTTATTTAGTATTTATAATATAAACGAAAAATCTCACCAAAATATCTAAATATCATTGGTATTGGTAATTGAATGGTTCCCCTGTGCTCGTTCCGAGAATTGATTGGTGCCATGTTAGAGAATAACTTAGGCGCCTTTCCCATTAACGTATAAAAAAAAGAAGAAAAAAGACGTTAATTACCAGCCATTTGAGAAATTAAACCTACTTTTGCCGTCGCCTCGGGGTCGTTTTTAGGTGACACTTTGAAGTGATGCATGCTGTCATCGAAGCACTTGAGAGTAAAAAAACTGCTGTCTTTGGCTCGGAGCTGGAAAAACGAGAACGTCAAACAACATCCCCCGCGTGCAACAAGTTACACTCACGCAAATTAAAAACACAGCGTTGATGTGTAACTCTCAAAATGTGGGCGTACCAAACACTGAGCGTGTGTGAGCGACTTGCAGCCTTGCCTTCTCACATTGGCTGCTGCATCCGACCTTCACAGAGGACGGAGAGAGAGAGAGAGGTGAGGTCCTGACACAATTTCAACCGGTTAAAAAAATAGCAAAACACCTCCAGCGCCTCTCGAATAAAAAAAAAAAAGGTGTGCAGCACTTTTCATTTATCTGTTGCTTGAAATCTTTCCACGCGATTGGAGGAGCACGGCCGCGGCGAGAGATGGCACCTACTGTTTCGAGTACCAGGATAAAACCCCGTCTTGGAGGACGACCCAGTAGGAGCGCCAGCCGAAGAATCTGGAGCTCTGCGGGGGAGGGCACACGGGGGAAGAATCAGCACTCTGAATATCTGTGATTTTCTATTGTTGTCGAGGTCTTTATCTGATTTCGGCGGCGGCTGAGAGAGCGAGAGTGCACAGCGGTGTACCGCACCTTCCAGAGGAGGCCCTCGTACTTCTTCACGCGGCGGGTCGTACCCTGCGAGGAACACAGATGACGGAAGGCGTGAAGGAAGTACGACAAAACAAATCAGACGACAAATCAAAGAGCATTGTTCAAAAAAAAAGGCCCCCGACCGGCGAACCCCCGAGCACTCACTCGATGAGCGTTGCCTTTGAGGACCAGCTTCATCGCCGTATCACCGGCCAGGTCCAACGCCGTCTGGCCTGCGAGTTGTGGGCAAACAAGACGAGTGGGGGGGGGGGGGCTTTAGTATACACACACACATGCAGAAAGAAAGAAATACAGATTTCATGATATTCACAGGTCATTTAAAAGAAAAGTTTGTGTTAGTTTAGTTTAATTAGTTTTGGTATTCTTTAAATACATGTCTATTTATTACGTTTACACTTGTCTGGTCTCCCTTCATGTTGCAACACTCACTGAAATCAATTTTGTTGCATTGCAACGGTTACGTTGGAGTAACAGAAATGACCTCAGTTTTTGGCAAAAATAATCAGAGGCAAAACAAAATCAGGGGTTCCCACGCTTTTGTAGAATAATGCAAACACACCTGCAGATGTAGAGCACATCATTTTAACACTACATGTCACATTATGGTCTATTTTACATTGACTAGTATAGAGCTATCTAGCTTAATACTGGCTAAATACCAGCTAGCTAGTATTTTGCAATAGCTAGCTATAGCTAACTGATATTTTGCAATAGCTAGCTAGTATTTAGCCGATGTTTTGGGATCCCATTCATTGTTTTGACCACGGCTTCCCATTGATTATTATTCAACTATCTCATCAATGCCCGACACACATTTGGAAACCATTGCCAGAGTCGAAGCACAAACCCTGAAACCGTCAAAAACAAGCGAGCTAGCAACTAAACAAAAAAATTTAACATTCAGACGTTTAAAACAAATTGGTGACAAAAATCAAACGTTTGCGTGAAAAGTCTTCCAACCGTGACGTGACTCGGGAGTGCGTTTACAGCGGGTTTTTTCCCGCGTCGTGACCCGTCTCCAAATACGTTCATGAATAATGTTAAAATGGTAAAAGTGCCACTTTGAACATAACTTAGCCCTTTCAGAGGCAACGCTTTACCTTTCCGGGAGCAGATTTGATCGATAGCTCAGCGGTTCATCATCAGCAAAAAGAAAAATAGGAGGATGTTTAAACCATTTCAAAGACATTTAGCTTTTTCTGTCATTTTCCAGGCTTGATGCTTGGGAACCCTGTAAACTTCTGCAGAAAGGACAGCTGGGTACTGAATCAGTTGCTATTCCTGTTTGGGTTAAAGACCTTGTGATAGCCTTGAACACCAGTGGGAATATCTTTTGTTCCAAGCAGCGGTCTCAAGGGAAAACGTTTTACATTCACTCATCAATTTTCAGAATTTGGTCTATTTTTCTTATTTCAGGAAAGAAAACATTTATTTTACTACTTTGTCTGTTTGCATCTGTAGATTTCTCCTAAATTCACCAAAAAGTTACCTTTAGATAATCCCTCATTTGTAAATTTAAATAATAATATTTCTATAATCCTGTACATGTCAGTAATGAACTGGTGAAGCTTCATGGTGATATCTAGGAGTTATTTTTTTTACCCTATTCACCTGTAGAGTCTTCAACATTTCTGTAATTTAACAAAACATACATCTTTAAAAAGCCAGAAATCTCCACCTCAGTAGAACTTACATACCTTAGCTGGGGTCAACAACTAGCACATATTTAATAAGACAATGCCTCATGTGCACACATCATATATATACTGATGTTTTTGTATCATTGATTGACTTAATTTATTTATTCTTTAGTATTCATTGAATTTTCTTGTTGCCAAAAACCTAATTAAAAAAGGCACAAAATTATGAATTTGCATCCTGTTGCTTTGACCTTCATCGGATTGCAGCCAACAGAACGGTTAATTGATGTGAATGTGGCCCCGAGGACACGGATAAATAAACACCACAGGGAATTATTGTGATTAGGATCAATCCATTGTTGGTTTTGGGTCTTTTCATAGGAAGAATAAAAAGACTCATGATTGCCATCTCTGGCTGACGACTCGCACCTTTCTTGTTCTCGACGTTGCGGCCGGCGCCGCTCTTCAGCAGCTTCAGGGCGCACTGCCTCTGGCCCCGATAGGCCGCCGAGTGCAGCGGAGTGTTTCCCAGCAGATCTGTGCAGTTGATGTCCGGGGTCTTCTTCCTGCTGAGCTGCAGCCAACACAAGGAACAACAGATCAGATGCCAAATGTCCTGCAGGTCTTTATTGCGCTGCTCAGAACTGGAGCACGCCTGTGTGATTTATTACTCCGAGCTGGAAGACTTCAGGCTGCTCAAAACCTTTCTGCCAGAATCCATTTATTGTGTTTCTTTTGGGACATCTTTTAAATGTATACGTATATATATATATATATATATATATAGTTTTTCTTCAGAGCAGTTTCCTAATGAGGTTTTTCAATGTGCTGCTGTCACTGAGATTTAAAGCATTAATTGCGAACATGCACACAGGGACAGTCGAGGGAATCCCTAATAGCAGGTTACTTTGCGTTAGCCCCGCTATAGCGTGGCTAACGCAAAGTAACCACAGAGACTGCAAACAAAGTTAAACATTAGCTCAATTCTTTGGTTAAAATGTACGATTTTACAAAGTACATGTTTTGAAGAAGACGTGAAACTAGAGATTGAGACCATGAACTCATGTTTCCAATGTTTACTGAGGGAATAAATCAAGTAGAGTCATTTATAAAGACTTCTATACAACCAGAGGAGTCGCCCCCTGGTGGTCAGGAGAGAGAATGCAGCTTTAACACATGAAGCATAGACTTCTATACAACCAGAGGAGTCGCCCCCTGGTGGTCAGGAGAGAGAATGCAGCTTTAACACATGAAGCATAGACTTCTATACAACCAGAGGAGTCGCCCCCTGGTGGTCAGGAGAGAGAATGCAGCTTTAACACATGAAGCATAGACTTCTATACAACCAGAGGAGTCGCCCCCTGGTGGTCAGGAGAGAGAATGCAGCTTTAACACATGAAGCATAGGCTTCTATACAACCAGAGGAGTCGCCCCCTGGTGGACATTAGAAGGTATGCACTAACCAGCTGAGTGAGAGTCGAGAGGTCTCCTTCTCGGGCAGCTTCCAGGAGTTCCTCCTCCAGTTTCCTCTCCTCCGTTCTCTCGGCCGCTTGCGTCAATAAAACGATGACATGTGCGAGAGAACAAGAGGTGCGATTTTTAGAATCAATATGTCATACGAACAACTTGCGTGACTGACTATTGAAACATTAAAAACGTGGAGATTGATAGGTTTAAGTTTCTCTCTCGCTCACCTTCCAGCATGCCTCTGATCTCTGCATTCTGAGTGACATCCTTGGGAATCTGTGCTGTCCCATTGATGACAGTAGCACATGCGTCATAGTGCAGCAGCAGCATGGCGACCTCCTGATCAATACGTGATTGATTGTTTCATTGATTGACAGATTGACTGGATGCATAAATTCACGCGCACAACCAACGCCATCAACAAAAGAGACGAGAAGAGTGCAAAGAGACTTAAAGATCCGAGTGGCGTTCAGGTACCTTTCTCCCCGTGAAGGCCGCTTTGTGCAGCGGTGTGTCCCCGACGTTATTGGGCAAGTTAACGTCTGCGCCTGCCTGCACGGAGGGTTACGACACACACGTTTAGACATTGGTTTGTGTGTGTGTGCGTGTGTGTGTGTGTGTGTGTGTGCGTGTGTGTGTGTAAAGAAACCCTACCTTCAGTAATTCCTCCACCACATCTTTGTGTCCAAAGTAGCAGGCCAGGTGAAGAGGCGTCCATCCCAGATTAGCCTTTCTCTTACCTGAGAAAAGAGTACACACTGTGTCACACACACACACACACGCGCGCGCGCACACACACACACACACACACACACACACACACACACACACCTCTGCAGTTTATGTTGATGTGCGTCTCCTCCCTTATCGTGGACATGAGGAGCCTCTGGATTCCCGGCAGATCTCCGTTCCGGGCGAATCTGAGGAACTGCTCCTCCGGCTCCGGCTCCTCCATGTGGACCCCCTGCGGAGCAAAACACAGGAGCAGCACAAGAGGAGAAGGAAAAAAGAATTACAAAAAAAAAGCTTTTCATTTCTGTGACTCAACCGTAATCAAAAAGATGCTTTCAGGGGGAGGACACGTGCACAGAGGCTCTGAAAGGAGAACCTAGAAAGCTATAGGAAGTCCGTGGTTAGTACTCGTCATTTAGAGCCAAATGGAGAGAAGACGGATGAGCCGGGAGGTCTTTCTTCTTCTCTGGAAGCGACATTTGAGTACTGGGTCAGAACAAAACTTGAAGTTTAAGAGTTTTAATGTGCCACAGAACTCAGAAATAAGCCTCCGCCCACCAGTCAAGTCGCAGTCATCATTTGATCCTATTTAGACATTTCTGTGAAATCGTCCCAATTATCGTATGAAATGTCTTGAGTTAACGGCCAAACTTTTTAACAAAAAAAAAATAAAAAATTCTATAGCCTGTGATGTAAAAATCATAATAAATGAGTGAAAATACAAAAAGAAAAAAAAAAAAAAGACAAGAATGAACGTGTCCTGATCGTGTGGCGTAATCACAGTTTGCAGATATTTGATCTCTGCACGACATCAGACCGACGGGGCGAGAGTCACATGCTCTTCAATCCCATGAACCGGTTTTCTCGTCTGTTGTTGGCGTGGTGCGTTAGTTCTTCGCCATAGCAACGTGACATTCCATCGCAGTTTGTTTTCTTCCTCCTCTCCGCATGCCAGAGTCTGACCGGACACGTAGACCGTCATGTGGCCTGAGACTGCACAAAGGGGAGCGGGAGGACCGGGTTTCCTTCCTGTAAAGCGGGTCCGGTGACTGCTATCTTACGTAATCATTCTGACGGTTGCTTCCCCCCCCCCGCCTCCTTGACGGTCTGCCATAAAAAAAAACACCCTCTTGTGACTTTACATCCCTCACGTGTTCCTAAACGATGACGGATGATGACTCATTAAGTCAGCTGGAGATTTGAAGAAGAAGAAGAAGAAAAAAAAAAGGAGCTTTTCCCACATCAAAGTTGGGTTTTTTGAAAACTACTTTTATTACAGACCGGAGGTGTCGTGGGTGAACAGGAGGGGGCCGAGCACAGCGCCCTGGGGGGCTCCGCTGATCAACACTAGAGTGGAGGAAGTGTGGCTGCCAGTCCGAACTGCCCGGTAGTCTCAAAACCAGTTGAGTAAAGGACTCGTGCCCAGAGTGCCACGATCACCAATCAGTCTCAAGGTGTTGTTATTTTCAAGACGTGTGAGGATCTGTTGTCTGGCTGGCTGCGATGTTGTTTCTGAGAGCTTCTTTACAGTATTTTGTCTTTTTTACATTTCCCTTTTTTACAGATTCCACAGAGCGAGCATGAGAATTAATTAAAGTACTCATGACAGTCTGGGAACATGCAAACAACAACAACAACAACAATAACAACAATTAAAATAGACTATTTTCTAACTCGAATCCATGTAAATCATTGTGAAGTGATGCCAGCTGATGTGTCATTATAGAACAACAAGAGAAGGAAGAGTGACTATTGATGAGGAGACATGGGAAAGAGTATCCATCAGTACCCTAATCACAGGCATTATTATTATTATTAAAAATAATATTATTATCATTATTAATATTATTATCATTATTAATATTATTATTATATAATTATTAATAATAATATTACTAATAATATTATTAACATTACTGGTCATGTTGTAAATTACAGACGTATTGGTTTGTAAAAACATATGAAATGGCAAAATAAAAAATGTTGAGAAAGATTTCTTTGGTTTTTGGGCCCCGGCTGTTACTGTTGAATGTTGGTGTGAAGTCATATTTACGTCTTCCTCTTCCTTTATTGTTGGACCGGCTTCCTCTTCCTTTATTGTACAACCTGAACTCATGCAACCTGCGATCAAACATGCAACATGGACTGTTTCCTGTACTCAGATCTTTAACTTTTTTTATTTTGATATCAATACTTTGGTGCTTAAAGTTGAAAAAGAGAAAATAATTAAAAAAATTGCGAAATGGCCCACTTCAGACGAATATATATTATACGAATTATGATTATTAATGCATGGATTTATTCGCCAATTTAATGGTAAATGTGGGACTTATTATTATATTTTTTTACTGATTCTACTGTTTTTTTTAACCCAGAGCAATAACACCATTATGGGATCCGATATCGGGCCGATACTTACTCCGATAGCTGCATCGGGTATCCGTGACAACGAGGTCGATCCATTAAATTCAGTTCAGTGTTTATATACTATATCATTATTACATTATAATATATATATTTTCCTGATTAAGTTTTGACCAATCTGTCGCAGCATTAAAAAGGTTCACACAATCTTTTATTTGTATATATATCTTTTTTTTTTACCAAGTTGCTGGAGTATAATGTATTATTATTATAAAATAGTACATATATAAATATATAAATACATAAAAAGCAGTACATTTCTATCTATGTATTTATTTATTACCATTTGTTTCACAAAGCTGGTGAACCCATCTGAAGCCCGATGTGGCCTGACACACGGCGTATTGATTGCAGTCACTTCCACTCAGTGAGACCTTATTGATCGGCCACTGGTATCAGATCGGTACCCACAGCACATATCGGTATTTTAAAACCTTGTGTCACGATATCGATATAATATCAATACGTTCCCGAGTACTGCAGTACAAATATACTACTTAGTGGTAGTTGCTTGGCACCAGCCGTCACCTCCTGTCAGCCACACGTCTGTTGGTGCAGGTTTGTTTACTATATGCTTTGTTTGATTATTGATAAGGAAAAATAATAATAAAACACAATAATAAATGTGTATTGTTTAAAAAAAAAGCAGGATAACGCAGGACACTTACTGCTTCAACTGCTCCAGTCCTGGGGAGGATAAATAATCACGCGCACACAAACACACGCGCACACACACGCACACACACACGCGGGCCCCTCCGTGGAGCTGCACGTGACGCCCTGAGCCCCTCTGAGCCACTTCCTGGCTCCGCGTCACGCCGTCACGTTAATTAAACGTCACGCTGTCACTCACTCACCACCGTGGGTCGTCTCCGAAATGAAAACACAGCTGTCCGTCTCACACACGTACACACGCGCGCGCGCACACACACACACACACACACTCACACGCACGCACGCACCTCTGTATTTCTGTTTACACTGACGGTCAGCTGATCTGCGCAGACCGGAACTCAGTGCACCCTTCAAAATAAAAGCTCAGCTCGCTATTTCAAACGCGGAATAAACCTAACCAGCGACACGCAGTTCGACGTGTTTTTTTTAATTACAGATTATGAGTGACTAATAAATAGAACTTTATTAAGCAAATCTTTATCGTAATAATGTATAACTTTGTTGGGGGGACCCTTTGCCCCGGAAGCTATTCCACGCGTCACGCATGCAGGCTGGATGTCAACATGTACTTCATGTGCCTTCGATTTAAAGTAAACTGGTTATTAACCGACTTAGGTCCTCATTTATAAAAGCTGACAACAAATGGATGACTTCCTACTTCCGGAGAATGAAGGAGACCTTCAGGATCAAGTAAGACGCGTTTGCTTTTGCGACCTCGCCGGTTGGAGTTTGAGAACTAACTTGGCAAGTTGCGTTCAAGGTCCTGTTTTGTGTCTCGTTTTTTAATGTGGCGTGCGCCAAACGGTGAACCGGAGGTCCAGCAGCAGGCGGTTTAAAATGAGATCAAATAGCACTGGCTGCCACACATCTGACACAATTAAATATAAAGGAACACACACACACACACACACACACACACACACACACACACACACACACACACACACACACACACACACACACACACACACACACACACACACACACACACACACACACACACACACACACACACACACACACACACACACACACACACACACACACACACACACACACACACACACACACACACACACACACACACACACACACACACACACACACACACACACACACACACACACACACACACACACACACACACACACACACACACACACACACACACACACACACACTCACTCTACAGGTTGCCCCTCAGGTGTCTGGATTCATTAACACGACATGCAGGTGTGTGCAGCTCAGCAGGTTCACATCAGCAGCCAGAGCCGCATGAAGAGGAGACACAAGGTGGACACAAATCACACATAATTAAACGTGTAGTCGTGTGTGTGTGCGCTCGTGAGAGCTACTGTACTGTCCGTGGCGGAGAGTCAAACTGTGTTACAAGACAGGTCTTCAAACTGTAACTCTACCTTCATCATAATTGCTGGCCATCACTGTAGGGATCATAGTATAATTCCTATATTTGTAATACATCATAGTCGTTTTTTTATAATGCATGAGTCACTGTTGTAATGCATTTGAATGTGATATAAGTGACTCTAAGTGGTCATTGTTTTCTTTAAGTATAGTCAAAAAATATAAATTTATACAGCCTTTTGTGTGTTTTTGCATAGATTTAATATTATTTATTTCACTTAAATACAAAAATGTACTTACGTAAAGCTCCAACTCACGTCCACGCGTATGATCGATCTCTGTTGCTCTGTTATTGTTTTCCTCACGCTCAGATCGAAGAGGTCGAGGCTCTGGCTTCCATCTACGGAGATGAGTGGTGCGTCATCGATGAAGCGTCCAGAATATTCTGCATCAAAATATCAGATGACTTGGAAGAGCCAAAACTGACAGCATGTTTGCAGGTAGAGGGAAAAACTATTTATATATATATATATATATATATATATATATATATATATATATATATATATATATATCTTTTAATAAATCTTTTCTTATTAATCAGATAATTCTTCCACCTGATTACCCGAGCGCCGCTCCGCCCATCTACCAGATCAAGTGAGTCTATTTCCCTCTCAAATGTTCTGCAGAATTGATAGAACCCCGCCCACCCCACTCCATAACCCCGCCCCCCACACTCCATAACCCCGCCCCCCCACACGCCATAACCCCGCCCCCCACACGCCATAACCCCGTGCCTGCTCTCTGCAGTGCGGTGTGGCTTCGGGGCCCCGAGAGGAGCGCGCTGGCGAGCGGCTTGGAAGACCTCTACGCGTGAGTGCTGCGCAGGTCAATGTGATCGCCACGGCAACCGGAGGCTTTCGCCCGGTCGCTTCTGCAGTAAAACAACAAAAACTCACATGCATTCGTTTAAATTTCGACAGGCAGCACGCGGGAGAGAGCCTCCTCTACCTGTGGGTGGAAACCATTCGACAATTCCTCGTGGAGAAATCCCGGAGCTCGGAAACAGGTGAGGCAAGAGCCGCTAAGCCCCGCCCACTTTAGGTACCGCCCACTTTAGGTACCCTCAAACTTTATATTTGCAATGATTAAGTGGCAACAACGCTTGTCATTGTGCTGCAATTAAATAAATAACAAATAATTACACATAACGGAGATAAATAATATCACAGTGAAGGAAGAAGCCGCCACCTATATATATATATATATATATATATATATATATATATATATATATATATATATATATATATATATATATATATATAAAGAATTCACAATATTATAGAGAACACACATGAGATATAGGACTCTGTAATGTTGTCGACAAAGTATTTACTTTTACAAGATATGATACATAATGACAACAATAACGATACATTAGCAACGACAAAAAAGGAAGAAAAAATGCGTGTGTGTGTGTGTGTGTGTGTGTGTGTGTGTGTGTGTCTCGTGTAGTTACTTGTGTCTCTCTCAGACGGGCGTGCTCTGGGAACGAGACCGCGGTGGAAGTTCATGATAACATCTCCACGTGTTAACAGCTCGGCACTCTGTTCATCAGCACGTGAATTATCAGATAATTTGTAAAGAAATAGTCGTATCGGGATGAATCTGCCCCAACACACACACACAGACACACACACACACACACACACACACACACACACATCTGACATCTAAATGCTGAGATGCTCCTCCATTAGTGTGACGGCTATCAGATGTGATAAGAGGAGCACAAAAGGCTCGGAGGGTGCATTAAAAAGACAGAATGGACCTTTTGGGGTTTACGATCAATATCTCGGTAATGGCGTCGGTTGCCTCGGCAGAATCCCCCTTTTTTGAAAGTGTGAAAAAAAAGAAGAAGATATACGCAAATTAAAGTGTCGGGTCTTTCTCTGTTGGAGTCCGATGCGGCTCGCTTATCGGAGGCCGATCCCGGAGTCGGTGTCCTCCATTACGAGGGCCGACTTCTTTTCTAAAGCAACAAGCCGGACAAATAATAACCAGAGGGGGTTATGAATCGTCCTTTTTCTCTGCAATTCATGTGTTAATAAGTATAACTGGTCACAGCACTCAGTGAAGCGTGATTGACAGCTTTTTGCCATTCAGAAGAGATGTGTGTGTGGGGGGGGGAGGGGGGGGGGATGATAAGGCTATATGCACATTACACCAAAAAAAAAAAAAAGGAAATGAAAAAGGCAGCAAACATAATGGAGGACACGTAATGGTGATGATGATGATGGTGAAGTTTGGATGAATGAGACCAGACGGGAAGCAAAGAGATGAAAGAATATCAGGTTTGTTCGCCTTGATATGAAGTTGCATGTTTTTTTTTTTATATAGCTTATGTGTAGATATATTATTGATGTATTTATTTAGTTTTTTTTCTCACTTTATTTGGTGGTGTTTGTACATTATAGTTGATCAGGAGCGCGGTAAGCGCCACGTAGTGCGAGAAATGTCCATTTGATACGCCTCAATAAAGGACTGATTTCTATGAAAACACACACTCTCTATGAAAATACACAAAACACACACTCTATGAAAATACACAAAATACACACTCTCTCTGTACGAAAACAAACAGAAGCAAAAGCTAATTATTATGCAGAAGGACAGCAATATTTTTTTAGCGCATTAGCTTGAACAAACGGTTCATTGGTCAAACATAAATATGTATTTCAGCTTTCAGGGAATATATATATATATATATATATATATATATATATATATTTTGTTTTAATATATATTTACATATAAAACTATATATATATATATATATATATATTATTTGGGACAAGAAAGAAAATCCATATTTGGTGTGAATCTTCTTCAAAGGGCATCTTAAGCTTATAGAAGCATAACTCAGGGCTGGTCCAAGGCAAACATGATAACCATCAGCATTATCAAAGAGGAGGGTCCTAAAGGGGGACGGGGGACTCCCAACGTTCTGGCTCCCGTTCTTTCCGGTTCCCCTCTGAACCAGCAGAGAACCGGCCCTCTAATCCTTTCCTGCTGGTTCTAATTGGCGTCATCCATTATGAATGGTTTGTCCTTGGCGTCGTCATAGGTCACCAAGCCCGACGCGAAGGTCACCAAGCCCGACGCGAAGGTCACCAAGCCCGACGCGAAGGTCACCAAGCCGTTGCCGGTGGCGACGTGAAGGTCATGCAATGCTAATTCTGGATCAGGTGGCTCAGTTGGTGTCTTTTTAATGACGAGCCGCCAGACCTTTGACGGGCTCCAGGTTTAGGATTAAGAAACACGACAGGTGGAGAAGATAAACACATTTAAATAATAGATATATCACAGATATTACGTACAGTAAGGACATTATTGCTGTATTACAAATTGTAGATTTTAAATATGCAAACAAAGGCATTATCTTATCAAATATGTGCTACGTTGGATGAAGGGAGGTTCGTTTCATTTTGTTGACATTAGATTCAAAGGATTTATTATTATATCTCTTTGTATCACTCCGTAAATCAGAAAATACGGAAATATTTCTCCATGTTTTTAGTTCTAAAATGTAGTAAAAATGAGTGAATGCTGTGTGAACCAACCCCTCTGCATAAAGCTTCATAATATATAGTTGTTATTAATAGATGTGTATAAATGAGTCTCTGAATGCTGTGTGAACTAACCCCTCTGCATAAAGCTTCATAATATATAGTTTTTATTAATAAATGTGTATAAATGACTCTCTGAATGCTGTGTGAACAAACCCCTCTGCATAAAGCTTCATAATATATAGTTTTTATTAATAAATGTGTATAAATGAGTCTCTGAATGCTGTGTGAACTAACCCCTCTGCATAAAGCTTCATAATATATAGTTTTTATTAATAAATGTGTATAAATAAGTCTCTGAATGCTGTGTGAACTAACCCCTCTCCATAAAGCTTCATAATATATAGTTTTTATTAATAAATGTGTATAAATGAGTCTCCGAATGCTGTGTGAACTAACCCCTCTGCATAAAGCTTCATAATATATAGTTTTTATTAATAAATGTGTATAAATGAGTCTCCGAATGCTGTGTGAACTAACCCCTCTGCATAAAGCTTCATAATATATAGTTTTTATTAATAAATGTGTATAAATGAGTCTCTGAATGCTGTGTGAACTAACCCCTCTCCATAAAGCTTCATAATATATAGTTTTTATTAATAAATGTGTATAAATGAGTCTCTGAATGCTGTGTGAACTAACCCCTCTGCATAAAGCTTCATAATATATAGTTTTTATTAATAAATGTGTATAAATAAGTCTCTGAATGCTGTGTGAACTAACCCCTCTGTGCAAATGAGGCACGTAACGGTAACTTTTGGTGAATTTAGATTAAATCTGAGGACGCAAACAGACAAAGCGGTAAAATAAAACCCCTAAATGTGTATTTTGAGAAGTTTTCTTTCCTCCAGTCTGAAAGAAGACGAGTCTCAACCGACCAGAGCGTGAACATTTACTTTTGAATGTCTCTCCTGATTAAAACGTAACGTTTCTTCCAGTGGATCCTTCGGAGAAGGTGAACATGACGGCCGAAGAGGAAGTGGACGACGATGACGACGATGATGAAGACGCACCAGACTTCAGGGCCCTCAAGCTGAACACAGAACATTTTCATCTTTTCACGGATCGTGCAAACGGTACCGCACATTTTTTTTTACATTTGCGTTTGAACGTAAAAAAAGAAAGAAAAGAAAACACGACTCACTGTCGACGTTTAACCCGCAGATGAAGAGGCTCCTCCCATAAAACACGGGAACGCCATCACAGACCGACGCAGCACCTTCCAGCCTCACTTAGCACCTGTGGTGACTCCCAGACAGGTAAAAACAACAACAACAACAACAATTATATATATATATATATATATATATATATTTGACTAACTAAGTGGCTAACGACAGGTTGTGTGCATATTTTCTCAAAATGAACCATCATCTGGCTCCTTCCACCTGCTGTGAAGTGCTATTTAGACGCAAATATTTAGTCCTCCGGAGAGCAGACGCACCTGAAGAGGCTGCCACCTGCGCCTCATTTGCATATTTAATGCATACAATTGAGAAACACTCGAGATCTGCTCCACGGGGAGAAAAAAAAGAGTTTTGAGCCTTTTCAGCTTTATTTATTTACAAAGACTGTGTGGCGCTCCAGAGTTCAATATTTAATACTTAAATCAGACATTGTGAAATACATTAAAAAAAAAAAAAAAACTGATTAAATTGTGTAAAATAGATAAACCAAAACAATTAATTATTATTAATTATTATTAATTTCTGTTTTATTGACTTTTTGTTTACTATTTACATTTCACCAATGACACCCATTTCTTCTGTGTCAGTCTTCCGTGATGATACTTTATATTATAATATAATATAATGATAATAATAATTTACATTATATGCAGCTGCTGAGATGTTTATTGCAGTCGTGTGGACAGAAGTTAAAAGACAAGATAACAAATACTTAAAGTCCATGAAATGTGCCATAAAATAGAGTTTAATTGGTAACAAAAAAACGTTAGAATAAAAAAAAAAACTTTTTAAAAGGTTCCTTTTATTGAGATAAAAACTAATTAATGAAACATAATATGAATAGTTTGTACAAATGTACAATGTGTTGAGCTTTTATTATTTCTTAACTTATTTTTTCTGTTTTTTTATTTATTTATTTGTTTGTTTTATTATCTTGCATTCATGAATATAAATATTGAACACTATTGAGCTCCATAAAAGAGAAATAGGTTCTTCGGAGGGTGAATATTTTTAATGCGGTATAGTACGGAAGCCCAGAGAGGTAAAAAAAGAAAGAAAAGAGAAATAAGTTAATAAACGTCTGATTTAAATAGTGTTTGTTGTTGTAATACTCTATTCCGCCACTAGAGGCTCGAGTTAAGTCATAAAAACACAGCAGAGAAATAACTAATAAAAAAAAGACTTGATCGACTTAAAACGACAGATGATTTATTTTTAATAGGTAAAAAAAAAAAAAAAAATAATAATTTAAGTTTTTCCGAGGACACGTAAAAAAAAGAAAGTCCCCGTGAGGTGAGGAATGACGTGCTCCACCTGTCGTGTGCCGCAGGTGAAGCTGGTCCTGGGGAAGCTGTACGAGAACAAGAAGATAGCCAGCGCCACTCATAACATCTACGCATACAGGTCAGTGGTGTCACGTGTGTGTGTGTGTGTGTGTGTGTGTGTGTGTGTGTGTGTGTGTGTGTATGTGCTAATGAGGATGACGAGCACTCGCCGGCTGGTCATTACCGCTGACATTTACCTCAGAAACGTCTCAAGCTGTCGCGGTTGTCTGTGCTTCGGTAGGATTTACCGCGAGGACCAGAACAGCTTCCTGCAGGACTGCGAGGACGACGGCGAGACCGCCGCGGGGGGACGGCTGCTGCACCTGCTGCAGGTCCTCACAAGTCCTCCGGGGCTCCCCCCCCACCCTCCCTCACAGAAATGCTGACGTGACGCAACAAGAGCCCCTCACTAGACTGAGGTCTTATGGAGGACCGGGACTAGACTGAGGTCTTATGGAGGACCGGGACTAGACTGAGGTCTTATGGAGGACCGGGACTAGACTGAGGTCTTATGGAGGACCGGGACTAGACTGAGGTCTTATGGAGGACCGGGACTAGACTGAGGTCTTATGGAGGACCGGGACTAGACTGAGGTCTTATGGAGGACTGAGGATAGACTGAGGTCTTATGGAGGACTGGGACTAGACTGAGGTCTTATAGAGGACTGAGGATAGACTGAGGTCTTATGGAGGACTGGGACTAGACTGAGGTCTTATAGAGGGTCGGGACTAGACTGAGGTCTTATGGTGGACCGGGACTAGACTGAGGTCTTATGGTGGACCGGGACTAGACTGAGGTCTTATAGAGGACTGGGACTAGACTGAGGTCTTATAGAGGACTGGGACTAGACTGAGGTCTTATGGAGGACTGAGACTAGACTGAGGTCTTATAGAGGGTCGGGACTAGACTGAGGTCTTATAGAGGACCGAGACTAGACCGAGGTCTTATGGAGGACTGAGACTAGACTGAGGTCTTATGGAGAACAGGGACTAGACTGAGGTCTTATGGAGGACTGGGACTAGACTGAGGTCTTATGGAGAACAGGGACTAGACTGAGGTCTTATAGAGGACCGAGACTAGACCGAGGTCTTATGGAGGACTGAGACTAGACCGAGGTCTTATGGAGAACAGGGACTAGACTGAGGTCTTATAGAGGACCAGGACTAGACCGAGGTCTTATGGAGAACAGGGACTAGACCGAGGTCTTATGGAGGACCGAGACTAGACCGAGGTCTTATGGAGGACTGAGACTAGACCGAGGTCTTATGGAGAACAGGGACTAGACCGAGGTCTTATGGAGGACCGAGACTAGACCGAGGTCTTATAGAGGACCAGGACTAGACCGAGGTCTTATGGAGAACAGGGACTAGACCGAGGTCTTATGGAGGACCGAGACTAGACTGAGGTCTTATGGAGGACTGAGACTAGACCGAGGTCTTATGGAGAACAGGGACTAGACTGAGGTCTTATAGAGGACCGAGACTAGACTGAGGTCTTATGGAGGACTGAGACTAGACCGAGGTCTTATGGAGAACAGGGACTAGACTGAGGTCTTATAGAGGACCAGGACTAGACCGAGGTCTTATGGAGAACAGGGACTAGACCGAGGTCTTATGGAGGACCGAGACTAGACTGAGGTCTTATGGAGGACTGAGACTAGACTGAGGTCTTATAGAGGGTCGGGACTAGACTGAGGTCTTATAGAGGACTGGGACTAGACTGAGGTCTTATAGAGGACTGGGACTAGACTGAGGTCTTATGGAGGACTGAGACTAGACTGAGGTCTTATAGAGGACTGAGGATAGACTGAGGTCTTATGGAGGACTGGGACTAGACTGAGGTCTTATAGAGGGTCGGGACTAGACTGAGGTCTTATAGAGGGTCGGGACTAGACTGAGGTCTTATGGTGGACCGGGACTAGACTGAGGTCTTATAGAGGACTGGGACTAGACTGAGGTCTTATAGAGGACTGGGACTAGACTGAGGTCTTATAGAGGACTGGGACTAGACTGAGGTCTTATGGAGGACTGAGACTAGACTGAGGTCTTATAGAGGGTCGGGACTAGACTGAGGTCTTATAGAGGACCGAGACTAGACCGAGGTCTTATGGAGGACTGAGACTAGACTGAGGTCTTATGGAGAACAGGGACTAGACTGAGGTCTTATGGAGGACTGGGACTAGACTGAGGTCTTATGGAGAACAGGGACTAGACTGAGGTCTTATAGAGGACCGAGACTAGACCGAGGTCTTATGGAGGACTGAGACTAGACCGAGGTCTTATGGAGAACAGGGACTAGACTGAGGTCTTATAGAGGACCAGGACTAGACCGAGGTCTTATGGAGAACAGGGACTAGACCGAGGTCTTATGGAGGGTCGGGACTAGACTGAGGTCTTATGGAGGACTGAGACTAAACTGAGGTCTTATAGAGGGTCGGGACTAGACTGAGGTCTTATGGTGGACCGGGACTAGACTGAGGTCTTATAGAGGACTGGGACTAGACTGAGGTCTTATGGAGGACTGAGACTAGACTGAGGTCTTATAGAGGGTCGGGACTAGACTGAGGTCTTATAGAGGACCAAGACTAGACTGAGGTCTTATGGAGGACCGGGACTAGACTGAGGTCTTATAGAGGACTGGGACTAGACTGAGGTCTTATGGAGGACTGAGACTAGACTGAGGTCTTATAGAGGGTCGGGACTAGACTGAGGTCTTATGGAGGACCGAGACTAGACTGAGGTCTTATGGAGGACTGAGACTAGACCGAGGTCTTATGGAGAACAGGGACTAGACTGAGGTCTTATAGAGGACCGAGACTAGACTGAGGTCTTATGGAGGACTGAGACTAGACCGAGGTCTTATGGAGAACAGGGACTAGACTGAGGTCTTATAGAGGACCAGGACTAGACCGAGGTCTTATGGAGAACAGGGACTAGACCGAGGTCTTATGGAGGACCGAGACTAGACTGAGGTCTTATGGAGGACTGAGACTAGACCGAGGTCTTATGGAGGACTGGGACTAGACCGAGGTCTTATAAAGGACCAGGACTAGACTGAGGTCTCTTCTTTGAGCGCCGGTGGTTTTTAACGGCCATCTGTTCTCCGCCTCGTTCATTTTCACTCTCGACACTATTTGGCATCAACTGCTGACCTTTTTTTCTTCTTCTCATTGTTATGCGTAAGCAGCTTTTCTCACAGAATCTGAGAGATCTCGTTGAAACGTGATATTAAATCACCTGTGAAATAGATCAAAGAGGTACAGTCTGGTATATTCATGCTAATTGAACATTTTAGAGGTGACATTTTTGACATTTAAAAAAAACATTTACTTTTATTCACATCAGGTGATGTGGAAAAATGGCCTATATATATTTTTAAAATTTGTATATATACATATATACATATATATATACGTATATATATATATATATATATATATATATATATATATATATATATATATATATATACGTATATATACATACAAATTTTAAAAATATATATAGGCCATTTTTCCACATCACCTGATGTGAATAAAAGTAAATGTTTTTTTATATATATATACGTATATATACGTATATATATATATATATATACGTATATATATGTATATATATATATATATATATATATATATATATATATACATACATTTATATGTACGAGGCAAAGGGAGATGTGGTCATGGAAACGTGTTGATTAAAAACCGCCACACGTCATCGAGTATTGATTAACAATTACTATTTTTCTTCCTTTTAGATACATTTTCAATCTGTAAAGATAAGTGTGAGAGGAGGAAAATTAACAAATGTGCCAAATCAACACACTAGTTCTGTTCCTGGAAGGAGTAGAACAAAAATAAAAATCCAAAGTAATTTTAGATTATGACGTATGAAAATATTGTTCATTTAAAAAAAAAGTACAAATGACTCCCTGAATCTCAAAGAGGTTCATTTCCTGTTGCAGTTAATTGTGGAGTCGGACTATTTAGTATTTCTGGTGAAATAATGCAGCATGCAAACACCACGACGGCGTAAACATCCCACAATGCAATGCGGTAGTTCCAAACAACGTTCGTAATGTAAAAAAAGAAACTGACACATGCTTTTTTTTTTTTTTTGTGATACAAAAGTTTGCCGATACGATGTCGAGTATGTTGTGCGTTTAAAAAAAAAAATGTTGGACGTGAATGACATCAGCTCACAGGAAGTAAATGTTGCATCACTTCCTCTTCGGATATAATGGATTAGCTTATTGATTTCTAAATACTGGAGATTCGTTTTCTGGAAATAGTGGAAAGTTACATTTATTTAATTTACTTAAATAAAATATCATCTGTGGAGAGAAAAAAAAGGTTTATAAAAGGAAAATAATGTATATTTGTTGCGAGGACGTGTTGTAATACTGACTCGGGCCACACGAGGCTAAAGTGCACCACTACCCCATGTTCACATTTTAATTTCTCTCCTTCACTATGAACACTACGTACACACGTATTGTGTTTTAAAAAAAAATGTTTTAAAGTTACGCAAATGAAAACTCTTCTGGAAGAAAAACAGGAATGCTTTTTAGAAAAAGGAAGAAAAAAAAGCTGCAAAATTTTACACATTTGAAGAACTTGTATTTGGCAAAATGTTTGAAAAGTTACAAACCGAAACAATTAATATCCGGCTCGAATGCCCGAATAATTGATACGGAGACGAGTCTCAGAAACAGTGTTCCTTCAGGCGCTTTGTGACCTTTAATGTTAATTAATTATGAATTATGATTGTCAGGTTATTTTCCTTAATTGCTTTTAGCCCGTTGGACGGGTTGATTAACATTAGCCAAACGTTAACTTGTGTGTACGTCTTCAGAAAAGACCTCCACATCGGGTATTCTCTCTACGATGAAGACCACTCATATCTACATAATGTCTCCGGAGGAAGAGTCCACAAAAAATCTTTTCATTCCACGTATCAAAGAGGCACTTGTGCTGTCAGATGGCACAATGATTCACACACACACACACACACACACACACACACTGAAACGTGTCCACACACTTTAGTTCTCGCCGTAATATTGAATGAAGGCCAGTGAAAGGTTTGTTTTAAACTCATCGCATTACATTTTTCCACGTAATCGGAGCTCGGCGATGACTCGAAGCAGTCCTGACGTTCCCATTAGCCGGCGGTGCCGAGTCGCATCAGAGCTCCTCCAGATGAGATCTGTGACTCGTGTCAAAGTTCATACTAGTTTGGTGAGATGACGGCGGCGCCCACCGCGTGGTGACCCCCCCGGTGAACCCCGTGAATATCTGAATGTTTGGCATCTTGGATTATGCATCCAGCTAAAGGAAGTGATCATATTTGGACTGTGGAGGAGAGACGTAGAGACGCAGTGCACGACTGGTGGAGACCTGTCAATCACCTTGTAGCCCCGCCCCTAAAGCATCCCCTGCTTTATTGTCTGTTTGACTCTAAATGACCATAATTCACTAAATGAACATCACGCTGTATTGAAGAAGACTTGAAACTAGAGATTGAGACCAAAAACTAATGTTTACAATGTTTACTGCGGGAATACATCAAGAGAAGTAGAGTCATTTATATAGACTTCTATACAACCAGAGGAGTCGCCCCCTGGTGGTCAGGAGAGAGAATGCAGCTTTAACACATGAAGCATAGACTTCTATACAACCAGAGGAGTCGCCCCCTGGTGGTCAGGAGAGAGAATGCAGCTTTAACACATGAAGCATAGACTTCTATACAACCAGAGGAGTCGCCCCCTGGTGGTCAGGAGAGAGAATGCAGCTTTAAGACATGAAGCATAGACTTCTATACAACCAGAGGAGTCACCCCCTGGTGGTCAGGAGAGAGAACGCAGCTTTAACACATGAAGCATAGACTTCTATACAACCAGAGGAGTCGCCCCCTGGTGGTCAGTAGAGAGAATGCAGCTTTAAGACATGAAGTATAGACTTCTATACAACCAGAGGAGTCGCCCCCTGGTGGTCAGTAGAGAGAATGCAGCTTTAACACATGAAGCGTAAACTTCTATACAACCAGAGGAGTCGCCCCCTGGTGGTCAGTAGAGAGAATGCAGCTTTAAGACATGAAGCATAGACTTCTATACAACCAGAGGAGTCGCCCCCCTGGTGGTCAGTAGAGAGAATGCAGCTTTAACACATGAAGCGTAGACTTCTATACAACCAGAGGAGTCGCCCCCTGGTGGTCAGGAGAGAGAATGCAGCTTTACCACATGAAGCGTAGACTTCTATACAACCAGAGGAGTCGCCCCCTGGTGGTCAGGAGAGAGAATGCAGCTTTAACACATGAAGCGTAGACTTCTATACAACCAGAGGAGTCGCCCCCTGGTGGACTAAGGCACTTCAGCAATAGCTTCCCTTTTCAGAACTTGAGGTGAGTCTTTATGAGAGAGACCATAGCGATGAAGCAGCAGCTCGTGTATTTCTCTACTATTTAACTCCGATGCCGAAAACAAAAAACAGCTTCATCAGCATCGCTGACGTTCATTTATATTTTAAAGGGTCTTGCGAAGCTGCCTGAGTAGATATTTCCGTACATCACAAGGTGTGTGACCCCCCCCCCCCCCCCCCCCCCCCCCCCCCCCCCCCTGATTCCCGTGACATGAACACTCCCAATCGTTTTTGACATTTGTGAAAACCTCTCCGTCGCATCCGCTCAGCCTCACGCGGACACGAGGAAAAGACTTCCTGCAGCTGACCGACCTATAATACTGTAGCCGGAGTGATGGCATCAGCCTCCCGCCCCCCCCCCCACACACACACACACACACTCCCCCCAACGCTGATTAATCTCCCACTCGTCGCACTTTACATGAAGAGCTTTCTCCTTAATCTATTCTCCTCTAATCTCATTCGTCTCCTCGAGCCCTCTCTTCCCCGTTTCCTCATTTAAAGTTGTTCTTTGTGGCTCTGAATGTGGAAGTGTGTCGTAATGAATTTAAAAGAAAAGAGGATCTAATTAATAGTGTGAGCAGCCAGATGTGGATGAGCCCCCCCCCCACACCCCCCCATCCTCCACTAATGGCATTGCCCTTTTTTTATGTGTGTTGCCGAGGCAAATTATCGTCTCCACGTGACATTTTGAGGAGGCAAATTGAGCGTTCACAGCTGTCAGGCGGCCTTTTTTCCCACAGGTACTATTTTTTTTAAAATATTTTTCTTATAAGACATTTTAAGACGGGATTCGCTTCTTGACGGCCTTTTGTATAAAAAGGCAATAAAGTAGTCTGTGAATATGAGATATGAGTTTGCACATAATCACAATCCCTCCTCCACACGGGGGTTTGACATTCATTGTTTGTTTGATTCTTCACAGTTACACTTTGTTTTTTTTAACGTAAAACTTTAATTGGAGCAGCTTTTTATTCACTACTGTCTTTTTTTTGCCTGTCACTTTAACTCGTCTGGTTATTTGTGGGTTCTCGTTTTATCTGGTTTGAGTGTATATTTATTGTCGTTCTTTCGCAAACAGCGTGGGTTGAAGTGCTCGAAGGAATCTCCGTGATTTTTATGGATGATTTAAAACCCTTAAAAAAAACTCCCCCCCCCCCCCTTCCGTGTCTCTGTGCTCGCTAACGCTAGCCGGTCACACTCAAAAGATGAAAGGGTGTTTTTTTTTAAATTTCCTCACCATCTGCCATTTAAGGCCCACCCCCACCCGCACGATCTCAGCTTCTGAGTGACAGCTGGCGGCCCGAGTCAGACACACTTAACGGAGAGTCGTCAACCCGTCGGATCAGATCTCGGGTGTGAAATGTCTGGGGAGGCCTCCTGAAAATGGTCGTCGGCCCCCGGGCGAAGGGTGTCATCGTCACATATTTATTGTGTTTGATTCATAATGTGTTTTGTGCCTCGCCGCAGATCCTGGACGTGCGCAACGTCGCCGTGGTCGTGTCTCGATGGTACGGCGGCGTTCTGCTGGGTCCGGACCGCTTCAAACACATCAACAACTGCGCTCGGAACATCCTGGTGGAGGAGGGGTACGCCGCCTCACCGGTGAGACGCTGTCCGTCATCTCCCTCGGACACGTCTTCTTTTTACACCTTTTTATTTGATAGTAATGACGGAGTGAGACAGGAAGAGAGGAGAGGAATGACGGTTTGTCCAGCTGGGACTCGAACCGGGGACTCGCCGCTCAGGGCAGAGACAAGGTTTCCTTGTACAATGCCTTATACTCATGTCTTACGAAAAAAGTAAACAAGGACTTAGTTAGGTTTAGGTAAAATATCTTAAAGGACTTAGTTAGGTTTAGGAAAAGATCTTAAAGGACTTAGTTAGGTTTAGGTAAAATATCTTAAAGGACTTAGTTAGGTTGGGCTGCACGGTGGTGTAGTGGCTAGCACTGTCGCCTCACAGCAAGAGGGCCGCGGGTTCGATTCCCTGTCGGAGCGGTCCTTCTGTGTGGAGTTTGCATGTTCTCCCCGTGGCAGCGTGGGTTCTCTCCGGGCTCTCCGGCTTCCTCCCACAGTCCAAAGACATGCTGCAGGTTAATTGATCTCTAAATGTCCCATAGGTGTGAATGTGAGAGTGAATGGTTGTATGTCCCTACATGTGCCCTCGATGGACTGGCGGCCTGTCCAGGGTGTCCCCTGCCTTCGCCCTATGTCAGCTGGGATAGGCTCCAGCGCCCCGCGACCCTAATGAGGTATTGAAAATGGATGGATGGATGGACTTAGTTAGGTTAGGTAAAAGATCTTAAAGGACTTAGTTAGGTTTAGGTCAAATATCTTAAAGGACTTAGTTAGGTTTAGGTTACAAAACTACTTAGTTAGGTTTCGGAAAAGATTCGGGAAGTACTTAGCTAGGTTTAGGTAAAAAAAACTACTTAGCTGTAGGAAAAGATAGTTGTTTGGGTTCAAATAAATGCAAATATCCACAGTCCACAAATCAATGGGTGAAGTCACGAGGACGACATACACACACACACACACACGTGTATTGTTGCGCTGTGTCTTTATGTTAAATCGACCTTTACCCCTGGGGCCACGTCTGGGGGTACGTGAGATTAAAAAAAAAAATACATTTAAAAATTAGCGTCCATTTAGAAATCCTTATTTAACAATAACATGGTTATTTAATAAATATTCAATAACATATAAGTGTAAGTTCATGAACTGAATTGTATATATTCTATATTAAATCAGACCAAAAATGCTAATTAGCGGGTTAAAGGTATTTCTCACCTCTGAAGGTGGAGAACCTCCGAGGGCCTAGTTCACCCTTGATATTTCCTTTTTTATCTCCTTTTTGACAACCAAAGCAGAGTCTGAATGTCAGAAGAGAAGACGCTCTCAGATAATGTATATGTATATATATATATATGTATATATATATATATATGCTTTGAAGCCGTCTTTGTGTTCTTCGAAAAAAGTTACTTCCATCGGTAACGTGATTGACCTTTTCAGCTGCTGCCTCGGATATAGATTAAAAGGTACCCTGCAAACCCCCCCCCCCAAAAAAAAAACCCATATAAAAACAATAAAAAACAAAACCTCTTGGTTTCAGTCGCCTGAAGTCCGTCAAAAGCGTTTCTGATTGACAGGTTAGTCTCCAGCGCCCTGAAAATGTCTCCACGGTGCTCTTCAGCTCGTTTTTTAAAAATGTCAATAAACGACAGAGTGATGTAAAAGGTCAAAGGTCGGACGGTCAGATTCTACACTGGGATTTATTTTTGGGTTGTTACAGGTTTGAATATTGCAGGAAATATCTCAGTAAACCGTATTGGAAGAAGTTCTGCAAAATGATTTTTTGCTCAGTTTAGAGAGTTTAGAGCCTCATTTCAAACTCCATTATGAGACATGAAAGAAATCATGTGTTCACAGAATTATCAATTATGCTTTCTTTCTTTTTCTACCCCCCCCTCCCCCGCACCTGAAAGGGCTGTTGAGATGTGGTCGGCGGCCCGCTTTGTCAAAAGCAATAATTAGGATGTTTTGTAAGAGTACTGGAGAATGCAATGTTTGGAGCGAAGCAATTATTTGAATACATTAAAACAGTGGGAGGAAAGCCAGTCAGCACCTTGTAATTTGCACATTTCAGTTAGGCAACGAAAACGCAGCGGGACTTCAGGGGGAGGGGGGGGTCTGTTCGAACACCGAGTCACGGAGCTTTATAGAACGGCACTTAAATATTACACATGGGGGGGAACAAAAGCTTGGGCGCCATTTAAGCGGAGCGCTAATGCGAGATCGTCGTTCTCTAACCACCTTTTTGCTCTCGCTCCACAGGAGGAAGCCGCCAAATCTGGAGCGAAGGCCAAGAGGCCAAAAAGCAGGAAGACAAAGTGAACGTCAGGAAGATGAAGAGCACAGACTTGTTTTCAAGACGATTAAAAATGCGTCTTCATTGACATAAACTGGGATTTGCTTGCAATTACAAATAATTTATTCGAGTTTACGACTTAAGTGCTGCAAAAAAAACGGATTTTGCGGTTTCCTCGTTTTCAAAGTGGTGCTATGAATGTGTCTCGGGTAAAAGGTCAGAAAGAGACGTGTTCACAGTGAATGCACCGCTTGTGAACTCCTGAAGCTTTTACGTGCCTTAAAAAAGGCGTTCGCTAACAAGCAACGAGACGGCCAAACTGCATAGAAGCAAGACACACATGGTGTAGTTCTTTAGCCTCTTTTTGTTGTTTTGTGTCTCTTTGTATTTGTTTTGGTCTTTTTGTACTTTTTTTTTTTTTTTTGTCAGTTTGCAGCTCTATATAGTCGTTTTGCGTCTCTTTGTTGTCGCTTTGTCTCTTTGTGGTCGTTGTGTGTCTCTTTGTAGTCGTTTTGAGTCTCTTTGTTGTCGCTTTGTGTCTCTTTGTGGTCGTTTTGTGTCTCTTTCTGGTCGTTTTGTGTCTCTGTGGTCGTTTTGCGTCTCTTTGTTGTCGTTTTGCGTCTCTTTGTTGTCGCTTTGTGGTCGTTGTGTGTCTCTTTGTAGTCGTTTTGCGTCTCTTTGTTGTCGCTTTGTGTCTCTTTGTGGTCGTTTTGTGTCTCTTTGTTGTCGTTTTGTGTCTCTTTCTGGTCGTTTTGCGTCTCTTTGTTGTCGTTTTGCGTCTCTTTGTAGGGGTTTGTGTCTCTTTGTTGCCGTTTTGTGTCTCTTTGCGGTCGTTTTGTGTCTCTTTGTGGTCGTTTTGTGTCTCTTTGTGGTCGTTTTGCGTCTCTTTGTGGTCGTTTTGCATCTCTTTGTTGTCGTTTTGTGTCTCTTTGTTGTCGCTTTGTGTCTCTTTGTGGTCGTTTTGCGTCTCTTTGTTGTCGTTTTGTGTCTCTTTGTAGGCGTTTGTATCTCTTTGTTGTCGTTTTGTGTCTCTTTCTGGTCGTTTTGTGTCTCTGTGGTCGTTTTGTGTCTCTTTGTAGGCGTTTGTGTCTCTTTGTTGCCGTTTTGTGTCTTTGTGGTTTTTTTGCATCTCTTTGTTGTCGTTTTGTGTCTCTTTGTTGTCGCTTTGTGTCTCTTTGTGGTCGTTTTGCGTCTCTTTGTTGTCGTTGTGTGTCTCTTTGTAGTCGTTTTGCATCTCTTTGTGGTCGCTTTGTGTCTCTTTGTGGTTGTTTTGCGTCTCTTTGTTGTCGTTTTGCGTCTCTTTGTAGGCGTTTGCGTCTCTTTGTTGTCGTTTTGCGTCTCTTTGTAGGCGTTTGTGTCTCTTTGTTGCCGTTTTGTGTCTCTTTGCGGTCGTTTTGTGTCTCTTTGTGGTCGTTTTGTGTCTCTTTGTGGTCGTTTTGCGTCTCTTTGTGGTCGTTTTGCATCTCTTTGTTGTCGTTTTGTGTCTCTTTGTTGTCGCTTTGTGTCTCTTTGTGGTCGTTTTGCGTCTCTTTGTTGTCGTTTTGTGTCTCTTTGTAGGCGTTTGTATCTCTTTGTTGCCGTTTTGTGTCTCTTTGTGGTCGTTTTGAGTCTCTTTGTTGTCGCTTTGTGTCTCTTTGTGGTCGTTTTGTGTCTCTTTCTGGTCGTTTTGTGTCTCTGTGGTCGTTTTGTGTCTCTTTGTAGGCGTTTGTGTCTCTTTGTTGCCGTTTTGTGTCTTTGTGGTTTTTTTGCATCTCTTTGTTGTCGTTTTGTGTCTCTTTGTTGTCGCTTTGTGTCTCTTTGTGGTCGTTTTGCGTCTCTTTGTTGTCGTTGTGTGTCTCTTTGTAGTCGTTTTGCATCTCTTTGTGGTCGCTTTGTGTCTCTTTGTGGTTGTTTTGCGTCTCTTTGTTGTCGTTTTGCGTCTCTTTGTAGGCGTTTGCGTCTCTTTGTTGTCGTTTTGCGTCTCTTTGTAGGCGTTTGTGTCTCTTTGTTGCCGTTTTGTGTCTCTTTGCGGTCGTTTTGTGTCTCTTTGTGGTCGTTTTGTGTCTCTTTGTGGTCGTTTTGCATCTCTTTGTTGTCGTTTTGTGTCTCTTTGTTGTCGCTTTGTGTCTCTTTGTGGTCGTTTTGCGTCTATTTGTTGTCGTTTTGTGTCTTTTTGTAGGCTTTTGTGTCTCTTTGTTGTCGTTTTGTGTCTTTTTGTAGGCGTTTGTGTCTCTTTGTTGCCGTTTTGCGTCTCTTTGTGGTCGTTTTGCATCTCTTTGTTGTCGTTTTGTGTCTCTTTGTTGTCGCTTTGTGTCTCTTTGTGGTCGTTTTACGTCTCTTTGTAGGGGTTTGTGTCTCTTTGTTGCCGTTTTGTGTTTCTTTGTGGTCGTTTTGCGTCTCTTTGTGGTCGTTTTGCATCTCTTTGTAATGTTTTTTGTGTCTTTGTCGTCCTCTTAATATAATTTCTAGTCATTTTGAGTCTGTTTGCCACAGAGCTTATTTACTGCAATAATCCAACAATCCTGTGGAGGAGTCCCGTTGGCTTCGTATCAAGGGAACCAGCGTGATACAGAAATTCCCTGCAGGATTATAACGTCTCACGGCTCGTAAATTGTTATTAACTCTAGACTGAGAAGCCTTGAAATGAGATGTTTTCATTAAACATGAGATTTGTTCAAAAAAATGACCACTTAACAAAAATGACCACTTAATATCCATCAGTCCCACACAAGGATTCTGGAATCCACTTTATTAGAAAACCTCATCATCATCGCGAAGCTTTTAAATGAAGGACTTTGTTCAGAAGGATGCTTTTGCCGTCCTTTAGTTTTAAATATTAATGGTGCGCTGTCAGCGGGTGAAAACTCGCCCTCGTGTGTCTCGATTCATTCAGCGTTTGCAGCAAAATATGATCAGACAAAACGAACTTCACTGAATTCCGTTGACACGAGCGCTCTCAAACTCGCTCTCACGGTTCACTATTTCCGCGCTGCATTTGACATGCGCTTGAAGTTGCAGGCTTTTTATCACACACACACACACACACACACACACTCTCGTTGGCTCCAGTGGGATTGTGCGTCACTTCTCCGTTTGGGTGTCAGCGGATGCTCGGAGAGACGCGCTCTGCATGTGAACCACTCCAGGGCCGGTTCATGTGACTTTCTTACAAACCATCCAGGGCTCAGCTGTCACCAGCACAACCAGCACAACCAGCTGTCACCAGCACAACCAGCACAACCAGCACAACCATCACAACCATCACAACCAGCACAACCAGCACAACCAGCTGTCACCAGCACAACCAGCACAGCACACATGTCTTTATACCCAAAGAGGACATTTCCTTTGAACGAGGACACGAGGGACACACACCGGGCTGAGAAACGTCCTCCACTATCTGCCGCCCACTCATTTCAGCCACTGGGAGAATAATTGCAGCTCTTTGCTCAACACACACACACACACACACACAAATAATTATATTTTCTTTAGATGGCTTGTGAGGATCTCATTCTTCCTTTTGTTCCATTTAAAAACCTGACCCCCCCCCCCCCCCCTTAAAAGGAGCGTGTTGGTGAAAGACAGAAAGAATACCACAAAGTAGATATGTTTCAAAGCATAAAAGAGAATCCAAAAGTTTAGATAATCTTCTTTAATCGACGCCGGTGGCCATCCAACTCTCTCTGGTTCTCAGCTGACTCTCCTGTTGCAGGTGCACCACCTGACCTCCATCCAGCTACAGGAGCTCTCCTGTTGCAGGTGCACCACCTGACCTCCATCCAGCTACAGGAACTCTCCTGTTGCAGGTGCACCACCTGACCTCCATCCAGCTACAGGAACTCTCTTGTTGCAGGTGCACCACCTGACCTCCATCCAGCTACAGGAACTCTCCTGTTGCAGGTGCACCACCTGACCTCCATCCAGCTACAGGAACTCTCCTGTTGCAGGTGCACCACCTGACCTCCATCCAGCTACAGGAACTCTCCTGTTGCAGGTGCACCACCTGACCTCCATCCAGCTACAGGAACTCTCCTGTTGCAGGTGCACCACCTGACCTCCATCCAGAAGGAACTCTCCTGTTGCAGGTGCACCACCTGACCTCCATCCAGCTACAGGAACTCTCTTGTTGCAGGTGCACCACCTGACCTCCATCCAGCAGGAACTCTCCTGTTGTAGGTGTATTGTTCTTGTAACTTACATTTAGTTATTTTTGAAATGTAATAACTAACCCAATATAACAACCCCCCTCCCTCAAGATCAATAAAGTATTTTTTATTTTGCTTAAGAACATAACATTACACATGTACATGTAGTAATATAATTATAGTTCTTTAAATAATAATGATAATAGTTACTGTAACGTTTAGGTTACTATTTAAAAGCTATACAAGGTTTTTATTTGGTGTCCCCTTCGAAGGCTCCTTTCACCAATATCAACTATTATATATACACATCTTTGTGTGTAGATATAGAATAAGATAATAAATATATCAATGAAAAAAATAAATAAACAATAAAAATGTTGCATTCAACGTTTTTTCGTATAGTCTGTGCCTCTCACCTGTTAGTCTCACCTGACTCATATACGGTATTTTTTTATTTTTTTATTTATTTTATAAATACTGAACACGTTGGGGCTCCATACAAAAACAAACCTTTGATTTTTGCTTTCTTAATTAACTCTCTTTTTCTAGAGAAATCTCTGGTGTTTGGCTGTGTGTGTGTGTGTGTGTGTGTGTGTGTGTGTGTGTGTGTGTGTGTGTATAAGGAGGAGACGACAAAGGAAGAAAAGGATGGTGGTCTCCTTGACCTCTGCATCCCTGAACTTGGTGGTCTGGTGTAACTGTGTCGGCTGACGAGGACTGCCCCGCCCCCCCCCCTCAGACCTCCTGCAGGTCGCACCGGGTCCCCTCCGGTCCGCTTCGGCCGTGTGGACCACTCCAGCTTCTGATTGCAGACTTCAGCCCTGTGATGAGCTGCTGCGCGGAGCAGGACAAAGAAGCGCAACGTCAAGTACGCAAAAATCACCCGGAGCGAAAAAACCGGATGTCAGTTTGCCTACAAAATAAAAGCGTGCGCATTTTACACCCCCTTTGTCTCATGTTTTTTTTTTTTTTTATCTAGTGGACAACTGACACATTATCATGATTTAAAGGTGGACTTTAAGCTTATAGACATTTAATTTGTCTTTTTTTATATATATTTAGGCTAAATGTTAAATTTCTATTCTTTTTCTTTAATTTTCTTTCAGGTAATGTTTTGAGAAAACAATGATTCAACAGATTCAAATTGCAATATATATATATATATATATATATATATTTATATACATATTTTTTATATATATGCATATATATATGCATATACATATATATATTATGCATATATATATATATTTGTTATATATATATATATTTTATATATATATATATATATATATATAACAAAAAAGGTATTACCTCTTCAAATGAAACTAGGTTGCTTGTGAGACTTTTATTTTGTAAACGTAACGGATGCAGTAGTTCTTTTCTAGTGTAGCAGTCTGGACGGTGGTGACTAAAACAAGTGTGCGCTCCGCGGTGCGGCCACATCCATCAGCCAACCGGCACCAGAGAGAGAGAGAGAGAGAGCGAGAGAGAGAGAGAGACACTCACTATCTATTACATTACATTCATAAAAAGCTTTACTTTCAACTTGTGTCTCTCCACAACAAAAGGAGGATTGTGAGGGGCACACAAAGGGAAGATTGGGAAAGTCTTCCCATTTAACCTCCACAACCAGCCCGTCATGCTCGACTCGTGGGGTCAAGTGGAGCGGGACGTTCCTGCGCGTGACCGGACCCGTCGGACGTCTCCGCGCGTGAAATGATGACAAAAAGAAAAGAAAAGAAAAGAAAAGAGGGATCCGCGATGGTGGTTTGCTCTTCTCTCTGGTAACTATGGGCGCGCACGTCCTGGAGTCCAACTCCAGCGGCAACTTCACCCCCGCGGTGGCCGGGGTCGAGCTGCCGGGCTACCTGGCCGTGGTCCTGTCGGTCCTCATGGTGGCTCTGGACGTGGTCGTGGTGGCCGGAAACGCGCTGGTCATCATGGCTTTCATTGTGGATAAAACCCTGAGGAACCAGAGCAACTACTTCTTTCTGAACCTGGCCATCTCGGATTTCCTCGTGGGTGAGTTCTGGTGCCTCCCTCTTCTTCTTTGTGTCTCCTCCAAGTATCTCTCTAATAACATTTATTATTAAAAACAACACTACAATGTGTAGAACAAGCATTTTAATGCACACACAGTGTCATTATAACGTGAGGCACTCCTCATTGGTGACCTCACGTGTGACAATACCATTTTTAATATTGCTTATTTCTCGCATCCTTCTATTTCATTCTCACACCCCTCTTTTTGTGCTGCAGCTGCATAATAACGATGCCTTTTGTTTCCCCCAAAAAAATGTGTCTGCAGTAACGTGCACGCGCACGCCATTTCATTTTATTTATATGACACATGCAGGCGGTCTGGAGAGGTGTAAATGTTAATACAGCATTGGGACAGGGTGGTTGGATCATTGTGTGCGTGTGTGTGTGTGTGTGTGTGCGTGTGTGTGTGTTCGTTCCAGGTGCCTTCTGCATCCCCATGTACATCCCGTACAACCTGACGGGCCGCTGGATGCTGGGCAAAGGGCTCTGCAAGGTGTGGCTGATCATGGACTACCTGCTCTGCACCGCCTCCGTCTTCAACATCGTCCTCATCAGCTACGACCGCTTCCTGTCGGTCACGAGAGCAGTGAGGACAGACGAGACACACACACACACACACACACACACACACACACACACACACACACACTGAGAAGTCATTGACATTCACAGCTTTGTTCCGACACATTTGAACACATGAGCTGGAGCCACATGAGCTTTGGTTGCAGAGGCCGTCGGACGATTCAATGCAGTTCAGTAAAGAAAGAAAGGGCACTCGGCTCCGAGTCGAGGAGAAGGGTCACATGGAACATGCTATTGAGTCGCATCGTGGAGAATACGTAGGGTCCAAGGTTGTTCGACTCGTACTTGAGACTCGAAGGCCGTCACACACCAGAAGGACGAGTAAACGTGTGCGTCCAGGGGCTTTTATTGTGAAAGGGCAAGAATGAAAGGAGTGGATCTGGCGGGGGGAAAAAAGCGCTAAAGCCTTCGTGTGACTCAACCCCCTCGTTCCTCAAGACGTGATTGGTCGATGCTTTTATTCGAGGTGTGAAAGCAAAACAATAAAAACATGTTATTCTCGCTTTGATAAAAGTTATTAACGGCGTAAAAAAAAATATATATATATTTACGCGCAAATGAATCGCACAAAGACCTTGTTTACGCCTGGCGTTGGGAGGTCGGATCACAAGGGGACCACCAAGATGGGACCCGATCCCTCAAACCACTAGTCGAGTCGGACCGGGACACATTGGACCAGCATCTCTTGTATTGTAAAAACAATTGGTAATTTAAAGGTAATTTAAATAAATTATATATATTAATCAATTATATATATATCTTTTTTTTGTTAATTTCTGGCTCCTGAAGCTCATCGCTGCCTCCCGCTGGTGAAAAACGATAACGCACTTTGTCTCCGCAATTTGCGGCGAAGTGAGGTCACAAAGTTGTCGCTGGAAACACATTTGGCCGTCGCGTGTGAACTGAAATTCTGGATATTTCTCATTAAACGGCTTCGATCTTTTTGCCCAGTTCTCTTAAGTTTCGTCGGCTTCCTGCGACCGGCAGCTCTGGAGCTTGTGTGTGTGTGTGTGTGTGTGTGTGTGCAGGTACATGGTCACAGCTATTGCAAGTCCACCAGTGACACCGTAATAAATATGAATCAGAACAAACACTCGGTTGGCTTCATTTGCGTAAACACCGGATATGACCTTCGGTTTGTTGATTGCTTTTCGTTCCCCAAAAATACGGCCAGTATTATTCACCCAATATAAAACTTCTTACTCCATGAATAAATCTCCCAGGCAACAACATGCTTATTTCAGCCTATTTTTTGGGGGGCATAAAGCTGTAATAATTCCACGCGGATCAATTTGTTTGTCTCGCTGCATGTTTGATTGACCCCATTTGTCAGACGCCGCGTTCACAGAAGAATAAACGTGTTTCTCTGCTGGGTGGTTGTAGTATGAAAAGAGTTTTGATCTCAGCAGCTTAGAATATATGATTTATTCATGTGTTGATTGTCAATTTGTAGAGAGTGGGACTTTTGTCATTTACTATGGAAATAGGGAGTCTTATGCTTATGTAATGAACATTCAATACCGACATGATGTCGCGAAGTGGCTCCATTTCATTATTCATCGGCTCAGAGAAGTGGATTAAAAAAAAAAAACACACAAAAAGAGAGAGAGAGAGAGAGAGTCGTTGAGGTCCACAGCTGGTGCAGAGAGATACTGATGGTTTGAGGCAAAGACGAGATCAAAAAACAACAACAACGCCGAGGCAAAAAGAAAAGAGCGAGAGCGGTTAATGGAGGAGCGCCGCTTAATGATGGCGTTCACGGCCGAGAGCTGACGTGAAAATGAGGCGAGCGTGAAGAGAGATCGAGCGACGGTGGCGTCGGTGGCGAGGGAGGAGCAGAGCGAGAGAGAAACCAGATGTCTCTTTTACACTCTGGTGTCACATCTGTGGATGTTGCTCTCAGCCTGACAGCCCCCCCCCCCCCCCTCCCCCGTTCTCTGTTTGGCTTCAGTGACACATCAGAGCCTCACAAGTGGGTTTAATTTACAGCGTCTCGTTATATGAGTGTTATGTGTTGAGGTCGTAATAAAGAGAAAAGGGAAACGCAAAATACTTGTCTGTGAATATATGTTTATCTTTTTTGCGAGGCCGAATTTGGCGTCTGTTGCAGGATTGTTTTTCCAATAAAAGGTTTGAAAGGCCGGACCAGCTGACCAGATGGCGACTCCTCTGGTTGTATAGAAGTCTATGCTTCATGTGTTAAAGGTGCATTCTCTCTACTGACCACCAGGGGGCGACTCCTCTGGTTGTATAGAAGTCTATGCTTCATGTGTTAAAGCTGCATTCTCTCTCCTGACCACCAGGGGGCGACTCCTCTGGTTGTATAGAAGTCCATGCTTCATGTGTTAAAGCTGCATTCTCTCTCCTGACCACCAGGGGGCGACTCCTCTGGTTGTATAGAAGTCTATGCTTCATGTGTTAAAGCTGCATTCTCTCTCCTGACCACCAGGGGGGGCGACTCCTCTGGTTGTATAGAAGTCTATGCTTCATGTGTTAAAGCTGCATTATCTCTCCTGACCCCCAGGGGGCGACTCCTCTGGTTGTATAGAAGTCCATGCTTCATGTGTTAAAGCTGCATTCTCTCTCCTGACCACCAGGGGGCGACTCCTCTGGTTGTATAGAAGTCTATGCTTCATGTGTTAAAGCTGCATTCTCTCTCCTGACCACCAGGGGGCGACTCCTCTGGTTGTATAAAAGTCCATGCTTCATGTGTTAAAGCTGCATTCTCTCTCCTGACCACCAGGGGGCGACTCCTCTGGTTGTATAGAAGTCTATGCTTCATGTGTTTAAAGCTGCATTCTCTCTCCTGACCACCAGGGGGCGACTCCTCTGGTTGTATAGAAGTCTATATAAATTACTCTACTTCTCTTGATGTATTCCCTCAGTAAACATTGTAAACATTAGTGTTTGGTCTCAATCTCTAGTTTCAAGTCTTCTTCAATACAGCGTGATGTTCATTTAGTAAATTATGGTCATTTAGAGTCAAACAGACCATAAAGCAGGGTACGCTTTAGGGGCGGGGCTTCAAAACAGGCTTCAAAACAAACCACAAACCAACCAAGTCACACCACCACGACTACCTCCACTCCTTATATACAGTCTGAGACCTATGAAATGTAACACATGTTGTTGTTGTGCAGCAGAGGTCACGGCATTGCGTCACACTCGTGTCTCTCTTTCCGCGCAGGTTAAATACCGAGCGCAGAGAAACATGACCCGCCAGGCCGTGTTCAAGATGGTGGCGGTGTGGGCGCTGGCCTTCCTCCTCTACGGCCCCGCCATCATCTTCTGGGAGGTCATCGTCGGCGACAGCGTCGTCCCGTCTCACGAGTGCTACGCCGAGTTCTACTTCACCTGGTACTTCCTGCTCAGCGCGTCCACCTTCGAGTTCTTCACGCCGTTCGTGTCCGTGGCGTTCTTCAACCTCAGCATCTACCTGAACATCCACCGCCGGACCAAGAACGTCAACCTCGGCGCCGAGGACGCCGTCCGGACGCGGCCGGTCGGCAAGCAGCAAACGGACGGAGCGAGCTGGTCCGTGTTCTTCGTGAAGACTCGGAAGGTGTCGTCCAGCGAGCCCGCCGCCATCACCGCCGTCATCGAGGACGACGTGGACGTCCTGTCGCCGTCCTCCTGCAACAACAGTCAGATATTCCTGCAGCGGGAGAAGTTCTCTCCGAACCGTATAAACCCGAGGCTGTTTCAGCACGCGGCGGCGCCCGGCCGGACGACGCAGGCGGCGCGTCTCTCCCGGGACAAGCAGATCGCCAAGTCCTTGGCCATCATCGTCTGCATTTTTGGGATTTGCTGGGCGCCGTACACCCTCCTGATGATCATCCGCGCCGCCTGCAGCGGCGAATGCGTGGCGAACTACTGGTACGAGATCACGTTCTGGCTCCTGTGGCTGAACTCCGCCATCAACCCGTTCCTTTACCCGCTTTGCCACAGCAGCTTCCGAAGGGCTTTCTCAAAGATACTGTGTCCCAAAAGACCGTCGGTCCAGCCGCAGGTCGAGGTTCAGTCCTGTTAGACCAACTCAGAATGCACGTCCACGCTTTACGAGGGCGGCGGCAACTGTAACACTGTAAAAAAAAAAAAAAAAAAAACTCACATATATTCTGTTCTTCCATTTGAAAAATCCGGCTTTTCAAAAGAAATAAGAGGAGGTGTTTGCGTTGAAGTGAGGATGTTCGCTGCATATCCGACAGCAATGCAGCTCAACACGAGCCTGATTCACACAGGACGAGCGTGACCAGGGGAACCTCGCGTGATATTTAAAAAAAAAAAAAAAAAATACCTGGCTGGGTTCTCGAGAAGAACTTGAATTTACTGACATTATTCCCACGGATATAATGTCAAGGCTCTGCATAAAACATATTAAAAAGCATTGTACTATACGTTAGAATTGAATTAAATGACATTGAATATTCCCGTCGTACGTTTACATGATGTCCCGCACGACGAGAAGACGCACCCAAAAACGTAAGTAAAAAAAATAAATGCACGATTGCGCAATGCAGCCTCTGTAATTCTTTCGCCCGGAAAGAAAAACAGTGTTACCCCCCAAAAAATGTTGAGAGATGGCCGATTTCGCACGGCACTGCTATGAATCACATGACCTCTGGGTTTGGCAAAAATATGGCAGGTAGTTTGAGGTGGAGACAGATGACCTCCGCGACATTTATGGGGGGAAAAGATCTGTAAGTTATAATATTCACAGACAATCTCTGTAAGTAGGACAGGAAGGAGGGACGCGGATAAAGCGTTCTTTCAGTTCTCAGTGCTGTAAAACGATGACTGAAGCAGAAGATGACGATTATGATTAAGATGTTATACGAGTAATAACTACAGCACCTTGTTAAATTATGGTCCGTCTTCTTGAAAAGTACAGCGGGAGGGAGAGACGGCGGCGTCAGCCAACAGACAACGAGATGAACCTTTTTTTTATACAGTTTCATAATCTCTGCACACAAAACCTTTTCACTTTCAAATACGTCTCATGCAAAGCAAGGTTTTTTTTGTGTGTGTGCCAATTCAGGCTTTTCATCATGCAGCAATAGGATGACAAATGTGGAGTCCGCAGAGTTCAAAGAACCCGGAACGAAGAGAAGAACATGTATTTGTTTACTGTGTGAACTTTTAGCGCAGTGATGCAAATTTGATCTGAAAAAAAACATCTATGAAGGCAGCAAGGCGGTGGGGGTCAGATGTTATCTGCAAACACTGAATCTGCACTTGATAAAAAAAAAGAAACAAGGTGTTCTTGTTGATGTTTAAAATGTACAGCATTAAACCTTTTGTACATTCATATCTATGCCAAGCTAGATGGTTGTGTTCCTGAAGTGCAGTATTTATTTAAAGACTTGACTGGTTTTTAACCACCCAAACTACTTGACTACTTTGTATCTTGGCTATGAATGTGTTGGTGTGAGTAGCCAAAGAAAGAATAAAACGAAGACTGCCTACAGGGCGTCCTAACTGTATGTGTTTTTTGGTCAAACCTTGTAGCGCAGAAGGAAATCGTTTGACGTCTTTGGCTAATATGCTTTTACACGTTCTTGCCGCGAGTCAGACGAGAAGATTGATACCACACTCAATGGGTTGTACGTTAAATATGTTGCAACTACCAGCAGTTAGCTTAGCTTAGCATAAACGCTGGAAACAGGGTTAGCTTGGCTCTGTTCAGCTCGCTCACTACTTTGTGGCAAAAAAAACACAGGACTTTCACCCAGGAGGCCGCTGTTCGCGTCCTGCGTGAGAGCTAAAAAAAAGTTACTTAATTTACATAAGATACTACTTAACGACGTAAAAATGATCTTATTTTCACACGAAACACAATCTTTTCTGAAACCTATCCAAGTGGTTTTGTTGCCTTTTTGTTTCCTACGTAACTTTATTTTGAAAGGTCAGTATATGCATGTACTTTAGCTGAAATGGCACACATACAAAAGTGACACCGGAGGGGTAGTGAGAACATGTGGCTCCATCTGATGGTAACACAATCTGATTATATACAACTTTAGAGGTGCTTGTAGCATCCAGGGCTGAATTATAGTCTGGAGTCTTTAACTAATGGTTCATAAGTGTTTATTGAACTCACCGTAAGAACTATGAAAAAACGGAAATAGCAGTTGGTTAGCTTGAGCTCTGACAAGAAATACAAAACGTAGCAATCTAAAACAATATCTTCTCAAACGGTAACTAGAACAGGTACTAACCTTGTGCCCATATCGGCCAGGTGCTAAAACTAACACATCCGTAACCTTCTTACTTGTTTTTAATCACTCTTTCCCTTCATTATAACAACTTTTCATTTCCTCCCGCGTCTTACTAACAACTTCCAGTTCTGTACCTTCAAAATAAAAACGCAACTGGAAATGCACCGACTGCAGTGACACAACTTCCAAAATAAAAGACATAAGGAACATAGGGAACAAACTATTAAAATACTTTACACTCTCAGAGGTCCTTTACAGTGCTCTAAAGTCGAGTTCACACGGAAAACAGATGCAAAGAGGCGATGAGATGCAAATTCATGGCGGACAGCGGCAAAGATGCTAAACGTTTGATTGTCCGACTATACTGCAGCAGATACAACCCATACATTCTGCAGTGATGGTGCATGTTGACAGTTCAGTGGGCCGAAAGTCCACCAAAACATTAGAAAGTATGGCTATACTGCACATGTGGTGTCTGATTAAATTAATGCAGTGGTGGAGGCATTTTACACAAGAACATTGGTCTTCATATCCCTTAAAGCATACTGGTATTAGTCGTGGTTTTGTCATTTCTTTAAGTAATATTCAGCTTATTTCCCCCAAAAAGTAGAACTACTATCTTGATGTGTTTCATTAGAGGCGAAAGGTTTGTAATTCTTTTGAATGTTCCAGTGATAAGACGAGATAAGATAACACCATGATGGACTGGTTCGGGCATGAGTGGGTGGACAGGAATCTTGTTGTGCTGTGTGCGAAATGATAGCTGTTGTTTGTGTGCGATACGCACTTGGGAAATTACTGTTTAACACAGAAAATGAACTTGGCACTGCAGTGAAAATAAGAAGTTGTTGTGAAGAAGGCCGATAACGAGCACAAGATAAGTGACAGAAGTGCAGGGCTTTGACCTTTGTTACACATTTCCTGCAAAGAGGAGCAGAAACAGAATATCTCCATAAAAGCCTCCGGAGGGATTTAAGACTGCCGGGAAACAACATTGCTCTGCCCTTTGGGAGGATGTGGGACGATTTACTTGAGAGAAGACACAGACCAAGTCATAGTGTTGAGAGAAAGGTTCTACTGACTGGATAATGATGGCTTAATGATGGATAATTTGCCTTTGTATCATAGTTTGTAGAAATCTCCGCTTCATGTGTTTAAGCTGCATTCTCTCCACTGACCACCAGGGGGCGACTCCTCTGGTTGTATAGAAGTCTACGCTTCATGTGTTAAAGCTGCATTCTCTCCACTGACCACCAGGGGGCGACTCCTCTGGTTGTATAGAAGTCTCCGCTTCATGTGTTTAAGCTGCATTCTCTCTCCTGACCACCAGGGGGCGACTCCTCTGGTTGTATAGAAGTCTACGCTTCATGTGTTTAAGCTGCATTCTCTCCACTGACCACCAGGGGGCGACTCCTCTGGATGTATAGAAGTCTATGCTTCATGTGTTAAAGCTGCATTCTCTCTCCTGACCACCAGGGGGCGACTCCTCTGGTTGTATAGAAGTCTCCGCTTCATGTGTTTAAGCTGCATTCTCTCTCCTGACCACCAGGGGGCGACTCCTCTGGTTGTATAGAAGTCTACGCTTCATGTGTTTAAGCTGCATTCTCTCCACTGACCACCAGGGGGCGACTCCTCTGGTTGTATAGAAGTCTATGCTTCATGTGTTAAAGCTGCATTCTCTCTCCTGACCACCAGGGGGCGACTCAAGTCTTCTTCTTCCTCTCGTGTCTCTTCTGAACCGACAATGACTACATCAACTTCTAGTATCCAAATGAACCCTTTAAAACACCCAAGTCACTCAATAATACTAACTAACTAAACGATCAAGGTAGTTGTAGACAAACACAATTATTGATTTTCTCAAAGGATTCTGGTGCGTCTGCAGAGAAAACAGCTTTAGTTCCCGTCAGAAAGGTGAAGAGGAGAAGATGTTATGAATATAGACTTCACTTAAGTTGAGCGGTTCTTTTGGGAGTCTAGAATACGTCCACAGCAGAACTTCTGCAGAAGAAGAAGAAGCTCACACTAACACACTTCTAAGAGTTTGAATTATCATGCCTTGAAAGTATAAAGACAATACTCCTACACAAACAGCAATGGGAAGCATTCGGCTTGTGTAAATTGTTTACGCGGTGAGTTCATAGGTTGAAGAGTTTGCCACTTTTAAACAGGAACAGATGCAGAAGATCTTTCAAAACACTTCTTTCATGTGTGTTTTGCAACATTTCAAGTTGGATCAGATTTTCCATCTCTACTTCGGGGCTGTGAATACAACACGATCTACGTTAAGTGGCTTTTGTTTGAAGAAAGTTCTCTCAGAAATACCATCCAGAAAAAAGACATTGTTATCCCCCAAGGGCTCTTGAGAAGAAAAAGACGTTGTTCTCCCACTGGCCCCAGTGTAATAATAGTGGTTTGAAAGCGGCGGCTTCTGTGTGCCAGTGAACACACTTTGATACGCATTAGACACGACTGTCATATAATTGCTCTCAAAATCCATTCGTTGGAATGGAAATAGACTTCTGAGTCAAGGAGTACAATTGGCTGCCTATCCCCCCAACCACCCACCCACTCCCACTCCCCCTCAAACCGGGTGACAAAGTCAATTTGGAAGCATTTCGTAAAAGGTCATTAAAGGATGGGATGAATAGACTGCGGCGAAGGTCACCTGTGCAGAGGCGAAGGTGGACAAATAGAAAACAAATGGGTCTGTATTGACATTGTTTCTGTCCGCGGCGGAGAGACCCGAGGAAACCAATATTCACAGCCTTTCAGAACAAGAAAATTGGAAGCGGTTCGCATCCTCCCGGTCCACGTCTGAATTGCTATGGGAAACAAATACGGGCGACAGTAATATAATTGTCATTGAGGCACTAAACACAGACGAGTTCTTCGAGGACCGGAGAGTGAAAGCGCAGAACTTCGGCTTTTATTTTATTTCGCCAGAAGAGAGATTCGAATGTAAATGTAGCCGCCGCTCACCGGACAAAACCACATGTGTTTCACAGATGATAAGCACACATGCGAGCAGAGGTCCTTTGGAGGAAACAAAAGGACCCCCATCCCGGACTCTAATTCAATGGGAAAGGCTTTGGAAAAGCAACATGTCTCACACTCTGTGGTGTGAACTAGAACCATCTAGGTTTCTTCGAGCTTGTACCATCTTTCAAAATCTTCCACCCAGAACCCCCTTGTGAAAAGGTTCTAAAGAGAACCCTTCTATGGTTTAATACAAGAACCCATCCATGGGGGTTATTGGATTTTATCAAGAAGCCTTTCAATTCCAATGGTTTCATGTCGACCCAACCCATTAGAACCTTTTCAATTCCAATGGTTTCATCTCGACCCAACCCATTAGAACCTTTTCAATTCCAATGGTTTCATCGAGAACCCATCAAGGGGGATTCAACTGAGAACACTTTCATATTCCAAGGGTGTCATCTAGAAGCCACCCAGGGGGTCATACCAACAACTCTTTTATATTTTGAGGATTTCATCTCGAACTTACCCCAGAGGTTCTACCGAGAACTCTTTCATATTCAAAGGATTTTCATGTGGAACCCCACACCGAGAACGCTTTAATATTCCAGAAGAACGCTTTCTTGCAATGAGGGTGTATATTTGGAAGGAACTAGTTTTTAATGGATCCTTTAGTCTTTTACAAAGAACTCAAGAACAAACAACTTTTGTTTTTTCAGAAACCAACAGTTCTGGGTGGAACCTCAGCCTTTTCAAACCCTTATTTCTAATACCCGATAGTACAATATATAAAGTCAGAGTCAATGAGGAGGAAAAAAAAACTAACCTGGCAGCGTATTACAGCTTAGAGCAAGATTAATGCTGAGCCGGTAAAAGGTTTGTCCAAAATAAAATGAACATAATGCAAGCAGTGATTGTCCACTTATTTTTAGTATTGTACACTCTCCCACTCCAGAGCCTTTGGGAGTTATGAACAAAGACACTTCCTGGCAGCCGCGGATGAAGCCGTTATCAACTCTTTAACTGGATTCTCACACTGTGGAATAACACGGAAACCTTTTACAAACAAAACAGCGAATGTAGGAAAAACGGCAGCTCACCGTCAAAGAGATCAATGTAGAAGAGAAACAAACATCGGACTTCTTCTGCCAGAGTTCTTAATTAACCACTGTGCCCAAAACAAGCTAATTACCTGCCGAGAGACACCACGAAAGGTTAATCATGAATGACTTTCTCCATCATTAATTTCAGCGTTCACTTGTTAATTGCTGGCCGACCACTTCTCTGATCTGGGACCACAAACTCCTCGACCGGTTTGACGTAAAAAAACCTGCATTTTGGGACGTAAAAAAAAACTGTAGAGCGGTGTCTCTCAAACTCAACGTCGCAACTACATGTTTATGACTCACTGGCCACTGGCCCTCTGCTGCTCCCAGTGAAGTGGTGTGAGGCTGAGTGACTGACAGCCAGTGAAAACACACCATAGAGCCACATCAGCCATAGAGGCATGCAGGTTTGCATTAAAACAATTTTAAAAACCACTATAAGCCATTGTTTCCAATGCCGCCTCCGACACTGTACTCAGTTCTCTTTATATGTCCATGAAAGAGACACAATTAGCGGCCAGCTGGTGAAACTAATGGAGCATTTAGCGGCTAACGAGCGTCAATACGGGACTTAAGTTCATCAGGTGGATATAAACACAAATAAATAAATATAACGTTACTGTGCATCTGCTGGATGTGTAAATATGATTGCTAACCAGTTCGATAAATCAACTTTATGAACCAACACTGTGTTGGGAGCTTGTTTCTGCCGCCTTCAAGTGGAAAGTATCAGGTTTAAGCAGATCAAAAGTTTACTTATTATTACGCAAACATTTACTAATTCGCAGTGAACGCAAAGTAAAGCTGAAGCTGAAGGGAATCTTAGTCTTTCAGGTATTTGGTTGTGGCGGTACTGGTTTCCTAGATTTCAGCTGATTGGGAAGAAGCCCGAGAACCAGTTCCCAACCACATAATGAAAAAATTACACCTCAATAATAATAATAATAATAATAAAATGTCTCTTTGATAAATAGGAATAAAGAGGTTTCAATGAAAATACTAAACAAACTCCCCAAACAAAAAAGAATTCTGCCCTGATGCAGGTGTAACTTGGTGGAAATTAAATCATTGAATAGTCCCCCAAAACTGGGTTTCAGAAGGCTTAAGTTAGGACTGCAAAGAAGTCTCAATGTGCCTTAAAGACCAGCGTTTCTGGCTAAATCCGGTGAAATAAGGTCTGCGTTACGTTGACAAAGGATAAGAGGGCCCTGATTGTTCAGTTATCCACCTCTCTTAAGCCCTAAAGAAAAGGTCTCTTCACATACGCCACGCTGCTCTGAATTCTTAATTAGGAGCAGTCCAAACTCAACAGGTGAGCTGAATAACCCTCCAATCAACTGTCAAATTGTGGCATTCAGCTAAAAAGGGAAATGACAGCAAGCACCAGAGATGAGGGACTGCTACAAAAATCAGAGGATGTAGAATTCATCAACTGGGCGACCACGGATGTCCAAATACAAAATTATACAGCACTCCCTCTAATAGCTGCTGTTTCAGTCTGATATGTTTATCCCTAAAATAATAATAAAGACATATTAAAACATATCTGTGAGCCAGAACTTTTTCTGATCCTCAGTCATGCCAGTTGATGATGATTTATCGAAGATATTACTTATAGTAAAATTACCTTTTCCTGTTGATCAAATCCAATTTGCTACACCGGACAAAAGAAAAGAAGCTTTCTCTCCGACTATAAAAGTCCAAATCTGGCATTAAAAACATCTCCAGTTCAGCACACAACCTTTTTACAGAATAGAGTAGTACTGGTTGTTCCTGGTTGAACAGTGAACTATGCAGTACAAAGGAATTGGAACTTTTTTTAAATTCATCCCTAAAATATCACGTTTCCTTTCAGCAGCATCTTCTCACCGGTAGAAGTTTGGTGGCTGAAACGCAACCGGCACGATGCTATCAAATGGGGGTGTTTCTAACGGGTTGGAGCTCAAGACAATTCTCCGGTAACATCATTGCCTAGTGGCTAGAAAATTAGATTGTTTCCACCTCCTTAATCAGTTTGGAACAGGGGGATGAAGTTCAATGGGTGATTTTGATTTGAGAGCTCAGGCAAGCTGATCCTCGAATGCAGCGCTCCCAATTACTCTCTGTTTTCCGTCTCGGGGAGATCCCAAGTCCCCCAAATTTAGACCGAACCGTCCAGGGCCACCGGCTCATGAATAATAAAATAACGAGCGCCATCTGGTTTCCTGGCAACGGATTTGACAAACCAAGCCAGACACTCCCCCTCCCCCCCGAATATGTCGGACGTCTGCCAGTTCGCGATCAACCGGCTTTGGGTATCGGCCATCGGCTGTATGAAACGTGTGAAGCAAAACCTCGTCTATCCCAAAAATGGGCGAAGAGGTCGATCGTCCGTGGAGCTTAGAGCGACAGAGCAGAGCGGACCGATTTTAAGACTACATATAATTTAAATGGGTTTGAGAGTTAACACAGAAGCTCGCCCCTCCTAGTCGGCATGACTGGAGACATACGCCATAGAGACAGTAGTGTATAATTACACCAGCTTCCAATTTACAGCTAATAATCTACTCCAACTTGACACTTCCCTTTAGCCTCTCAAACCCAGAGGAAAAAGGTAATTTATTTCAAGTCCAAGTCTAGAGATACAGACACAAACACACACACACACACACACACACACACACACACACACACACATACGATGGGTATTAAATGAAGTACTCTACTGGTATTGGTATCACTTTGGTACTGGTACTGGTCTACTGGCGTCCTGACATACTGGTCGTATGCACACATGTAATCTGTTATCATCGTAAGTATCGGCCCGATATCGGTGTCACGATCGTAAGTATCGGCCCGATATTGGTGTCACGTTCGTAAGTATCGGCCCGATATTGGTGTCACGTTCGTAAGTATCGGTGTCTGATTGTAAGTATCGGCCCGATATCGGTGTCACGTTCGTAAGTATCGTTGTCCGATCGTAAGTATCGGCCCGATATCGGTGTCACGTTCGTAAGTATCGTTGTCCGATCGTAAGTATCGGCCCGATATCGGTGTCACGTTCGTAAGTATCGTTGTCCGATCGTAAGTATCGGCCCGATACCGGTGTCACGTTCGTAAGTATCGGTGTCCGATCGTAAGTATCGGCCCGATATCGGTGTCACGTTCGTAAGTATCGGTGTCCGATCGTAAGTATCGGCCCGATATCGGTGTCACGTTCGTAAGTATCGGTGTCCGATCGTAAGTATCGGCCCGATATCGGTGTCACGTTCGTAAGTATCGGTGTCCGATCGTAAGTATCGGCCCGATATCGGTGTCCGATCGTAAGTATCGGTGTCCGATCGTAAGTATCGGCCCGATATCGGTGTCCGATCGTAAGCATCGATCTGATATCGGTGTCCGATCGTAAGCATCGATCTGATATCGGTGTCCGATCGTAAGCATCGATCTGATATCGGTGTCCGATCGTAAGCATCGATCTGATATCGGTGTCCGATCGGTGCATCTCCAGGACGACTTATGCTTGTCTGTGCTATTGATTAGCTGTATGTGAGTGTTTTTGAGTCCCCCCCCCCCCCCCCCCCCCAGAACCCATAGATTTGACATCTTGATTTGACACCCTGCTATGTGTTCGTAATGGTGCAGTTATAATGTTTTATCGACCGGGCCTTCTGGTCCGCTTGATTACTCTCCGAGCCGTACGTCGGCTGCTTATTCACCAGCATTTTTTATTAATTATCATCTTCGAGGGTCACTCCTGTGGGTTCAGAGCCACAACATTACCGTTATCTTACATCGCTGTTCACTCTACTCTCTACTGCAACAATCCTAAAATATTATTTTAAGGATTTTTTTTCTTAAAATAATATTTTCAGGATACTTTGAAACCAGCCAGATGTTTTTTTGTGCACGTTATTAGCTTGTCACCCGTCAGTCATGAGACCATTCTCCATAGGCTGATTACTTATGACCTCATTTTAAATGTTAATTCAGCACACACACAGGGGGGGGGGGGGGGGGGGGGGGGGGGGGGGGTAGAGAGAGAGAAAAACCCTCAAACAAACAGCTCATCCAGATGAGTCTACAGAAAAGTAATTTGCCCTCCATGAACTCACAGATTTATTTATGTATTAATTTATTTAGGCGATGACGCAGCTCTCTCAAGTCAACAATCACAAAGTGTGGGTTGAGATTTTGAAAAAGGGTATAAGAGAATAAGTGTCGGCTATAAAATATAAATAAAAAGATTTAACCGCTGTGACATTTTCATTGCTTCCGGTGCTAAAATCGTGTCTGCTAGCAATGGGAAAGGGGTCAATCATCTATTTGTAACACGTTGTGCAATACATGTTTGAAAGTCCTGCATATTAGCACCAATTTAAGTGAAAAAATATTTAGTGAACCAAAACAGCGGCTTAACAAGGAGCTGCAACTCCCCGTAGAGTCTGAAGGCATCATCTTCTTTTTTAAAGAAATGTTCATTAAGTTATAGCCACTAATTATTTAGTAAATTAGGTAATGAGGGGGGCGGGGGCGTACTTACGATTCACAGGGCCTGTAAACAACAACAACAACAACAAAAAGCACCCTCGATGTCTGTTGTCTCAGCTCATTCAGAATCGTTACAAACTGAAGCTCCGACTTTACCGACTGACGCCGGCAAACAAAAACCCTTTCAGCAACCAGGCTGCAGCCTCTTTTCATCACTGCACGCACACACACACACACACACACACACACACACACACACACACACACACACACACACACACAGGTCTTGTGTGCAGATTGACGGACGGGGAACAAACGCACAAGCGAGATGATTGCGTGCGATGCAGTCATTGTCATTGTTGTGCCTAATTTAACCGATGCACTCTTGGTAATTATTTATTAATTTAGAGATTTGGAAGATGTGTTAAAGCTGCATTCTGTCTACTGACCACCAGGGGGGCGACTCCTCTGGTTGTATATAAGTCTATGCTTCATGTGTTAAAGCTGCATTCTCTCTACTGACCACCAGGGGGGCAACTCCTCTGGTTGTATAGAAGTCTATGCTTCATGTGTTAAAGCTGCATTCTCTCTCCTGACCACCAGGGAGCGACTCCTCTGGTTGTATAGAAGTCTATGCTTCATGTGTTAAAGCTGCATTCTCTCTACTGACCACCAGGGGGCGACTCCTCTGGTTGTATAGAAGTCTATGCTTCATGTGTTAAAGCTGCATTCTCTCTCCTGACCACCAGGGGGCGACTCCTCTGGTTGTATAGAAGTGTATGCTTCATGTGTTAAAGCTGCATTCTCTCTCCTCACCACCAGGGGGCGACTCCTCTGGTTGTATAGAAGTCTATTCTTCATGTGTTAAAGCTGCATTCTCTCTCCTGACCACCAGGGGGGCGACTCCTCTGGTTGTATAGAAGTCTATGATTCATGTGTTAAAGCTGCATTCTCTCTCCTGACCACCAGGGGGCGACTCCTCTGGTTGTATAGAAGTCTATGCTTCATGTGTTAAAGCTGCATTCTCTCTCCTGACCACCAGGGGGCGACTCCTCTGGTTGTATAGAAGTCTATATAAATGACTCTACTTCTCTTGATTTATTCCCTCAGTAAACATTGTAAACATTAGTTTTTGGTCTCAATCTCTAGTTTCAAGTCTTCTTCAATACAGAGTGATGTTCATTTAGTAAATGATGGTCATTTAGAGTCAGACCATAAAGCAGAGTAAATATAACATTATCATGATTTTTTCAAACGTAATCTGAGGTGATAAACTTTCACATAAATATGATATTGTAATGCAACATTTCTTTTTTTAACACTTTAGCGTATCAGCTCAGAAAAGGCCACATCTAGTTTCCACCCAGCTCCTCTCCTCAGGCTCTTCCTCTCCTACGCCGGGTCAACGACGAGTCCTTCAGCAAGAAGACGAGAGGTTTGTGTCGGCTAATGAAGCTGCGACGTCAGAGTTGTGATGAACCTCCTCTGACCTTTTAAGACAATTATTTTTTTTGGGGGGCATTTTAAGGTTAGCGAAAGCTGATTATAGAAGGATTTACCTCTGCAATGGAACTTGAACATATCGCTCACATAACAAGTTGATCATATTTTTTCCCCGGGGCTATAATTTGTTCTCGAAGCTACATGTTTTACAACTTCCCAGAGACGGATATCCCAAGCGATACAGTGTGCTCACCATGTAATACGATGGACGCCCCGGGATAAGACGATGGGGAGGCGCCAATCAGATACAGACTTTCCAAATAAGACTGAAGAAATCATCGGCTTCTCCGTGAAGCTGGAAGGAAGATGACAATAATACGACAGAATAACCTGAATATGTAGAGTTCAGGCTAGTAGAACCTCGTTTCGCCGGCAGGTTGTTTCAAATCCTCGGCCTGGTGTTCGTGGGGGTTCGGGGAGCTATCGATATTGCAATATGTTTTTTTACTGATAGCAAATGTTTGTGCACATAAAACAGCAAGATTATTGAGCCAATGCCCGACTGACTGGCTCTGAAATCAATAACGCTCCCGGAGTGACTTCTTCACGCTAAACGACCGCTGTCGTTAAAAAACTGTTTTTTAAACATCTGTTCCTTCCTTGAAGACCATCAGCGTCGGGACTCCCATCCAGATGTTGCATCAGCTCAGCTGGCAATCTTCATTTCAATTACCACACACACACACACACACACACACACACACACACAAGGAAAAAGCAGGGAAACCGAGACCCGAGGTGTGTGTGTGTGTGTGTGTTTTGTATTTCAGATGTTTTTGTGTGTGTGTGTGTGTGGGGGGGGTGGGGGGGGGGGGCTGTCAGCCTCATGCAATAGGTTATTAAATTCCATCCGATCTGAACTTGCAGCAGATAACAAGGCGAGAGCACCAGGAGCACGGGAGATGTAATCTGTGTGTGAGGCCGCTGCAATGTTGCAGGAGAAGAGAAGATGGCTTAACACCATTTGTGTCCATCAAGTTTGCTTGTTAAAAAAAAAATAGTTCTGAACCACTGGAGACGCTCAGCTTAGGTGGGGAAAAGCCCAATAATGTCAATTAAATGGCCGACGATGTACTCGTCCTTCTCCTACGTGACATGAAGGATTTTATTATGTTTACACATTAGTTCATTTGTCGGGAACAATACAGACATTTTTATTTTATTTATTTGTAACAATACCATAATACAGATGTATCTGGCATATATATAACTTTTTTTTTCTGGGGATACACCTTTTTTGTAAGAGAATTTAAAATCGGCATTATTTATAAATCATAAGAGCAAATAAATACTTAAATATATACAGGCGTTAAATACTTTATAAATGAGCCTTTCATTATGGATTCAACCCCCCCAGCCCCACCCCCCACCACTACTCTGTCAATCTGTCAGAGCAACGTTACCATGGAGCCCACGCTGCCACACGCATTTATATCATCTAATTGCTGGAAAAATTTGAGAGAGAAGCAGACAGAAGGGTCTACAGTATGTGTTTGAAGGATATATCTGGGAAAAGGTTAAGGTAAAAAAGATAAAGATCACAGTGTGAAAATTAACCACCACATCACCTGATCGAGAAGGAAGACAATGAAACTAAGGACGACGGTGTTCCTGTAAAGGGGGGGCTTTATTCACGTTTACAATCATTAAAAAGCAGAAAGCAACAAGTGTTTACATTAAATATACCTTCAGTGGGTAGCGTAGCACGCTAGTTAATTATGTGCTAACGTAGTATGCTAATGTTAGCTCCACAGGTTGAACCATGACCATCTCCAAATCCACTCAACCAATCTGAAAATGAGGAAAATCTGATCGATCGATGAGTTGTCGGAGCCTGGTGAGAGCTGGCCGACGCTACGCAATGATTGGCTAATCTGCGATTGAGGGGCGGGACTTGATTATCAGAACAATATGAACATTCAGGATCCCTCGTGTGGCTCAAAGGTGCCACTGCAGATATAAAAAGACAATGGAAGAAATTCAATCCAACCATCCATCCATTGTCAGCCCCCTTATCCGGGGGCGGGTCGCGGTGGCAGCAGGGAGATATAATCCCTCCAGCGTGTTCTGGGTCTTCCCGGGGTCTCCTACCAGATGGACGCGCCTGGAAAACCTCCAGTGGGAGGCGTTCAGGAGGCATCCTGATGAGATGCACGAACCACCTCAGCTGACTCCTTTCAACACGAAGGAGTAGCGCCTCAACTCCAAGGTCCTGCCTGATGTCCAAGCTCCTTACCCTATCTCTAAGGCTGAGCCCGGCCCCCCCACGGAGTAAACTCAGCTCCTTACCCTATCTCTAAGGCTGAGCCCGGCCACCCTAAAGAGGAAACTCAACTCCTTACCCTATCTCTAAGGCTGAGCCCGGCCCCCCCACGGAGTAAACTCAGCTCCTTACCCTATCTCTAAGGCTGTGCCCTGCCACCCTACAGAGGAAACTCATCTCCTTACCCTATCTCTAAGGCTGAGCCCTGCCACCCTACAGAGGAAACTCATCTCCTTACCCTATCTCTAAGGCTGAGCCCGGCCACCCTAAAGAGGAAACTCATCTCCTTACCTTATCTCTAAGGCTGAGCCCTGCCACCCCACGGAGTAAACTCATCCCCTTACCCTATCTCTAAGGCTGAGCCCGGCCCCCCTACAGAGGAAACTCATCTCCTTGCCCTATCTCTAAGGCTGAGCCCGGCCCCCCTACAGAGGAAACTCATCTCCTTACCTTATCTCTAAGGCTGAGCCCGGCCCCCCTAAAGAGGAAACTCATCTCCTTACCCTATCTCTAAGGCTGAGCCCGGCCCCCCCAATGGAGGAAACTCATCTCCTTACCCTATCTCTAAGGCTGAGCCCGGCCCCCCCAATGGAGGAAACTCATCTCCTTACCCTATCTCTAAGGCTGAGCCCGGTCCCCCTAAAGAGGAAACTCATCTCCTTACCCTATCTCTAAGGCTGAGCCTTGCCACCCTACAGAGGAAACTCATCTCCTTACCCTATCTCTAAGGCTGAGCCCGGCCCCCCTACAGAGGAAACTCATCTCCTTACCCTATCTCTAAGGCTGAGCCCGGCCCCCCTACAGAGGAAACTCATCTCCTTACCTTATCTCTAAGGCTGAGCCCGGCCCCCCTAAAGAGGAAACTCATCTCCTTACCCTATCTCTAAGGCTGAGCCCGGCCCCCCCAATGGAGGAAACTCATCTCCTTACCCTATCTCTAAGGCTGAGCCCGGCCCCCCCAATGGAGGAAACTCATCTCCTTACCCTATCTCTAAGGCTGAGCCCGGTCCCCCTAAAGGGGAAACTCATCTCCTTACCCTATCTCTAAGGCTGAGCCCGGTCCCCCTAAAGAGGAAACTCATCTCCTTACCCTATCTCTAAGGCTGAGCCCGGCCCCCCCAATGGAGGAAACTCATCTCCTTACCCTATCTCTAAGGCTGAGCCCGGCCCCCCTACAGAGGAAACTCATCTCCTTACCCTATCTCTAAGGCTGAGCCCGGTCCCCCTAAAGAGGAAACTCATCTCCTTACCCTATCTCTAAGGCTGAGCCCGGCCCCCCTACAGAGGAAACTCATCTCCTTACCCTATCTCTAAGGCTGAGCCCGGCCCCCCTACAGAGGAAACTCATCTCCTTACCCTATCTCTAAGGCTGAGCCCGGCCCCCCTACAGAGGAAACTCATCTCCTTACCTTATCTCTAAGGCTGAGCCCGGCCCCCCTAAAGAGGAAACTCATCTCCTTACCCTATCTCTAAGGCTGAGCCCGGCCCCCCCACTGGAGGAAACTCATCTCCTTACCCTATCTCTAAGGCTGAGCCCGGCCCCCCCAATGGAGGAAACTCATCTCCTTACCCTATCTCTAAGGCTGAGCCCGGTCCCCCTAAAGGGGAAACTCATCTCCTTACCCTATCTCTAAGGCTGAGCCCGGTCCCCCTAAAGAGGAAACTCATCTCCTTACCCTATCTCTAAGGCTGAGCCCGGCCCCCCCAATGGAGGAAACTCATCTCCTTACCCTATCTCTAAGGCTGAGCCCGGCCCCCCTACAGAGGAAACTCATCTCCTTACCCTATCTCTAAGGCTGAGCCCGGTCCCCCTAAAGAGGAAACTCATCTCCTTACCCTATCTCTAAGGCTGAGCCCGGCCCCCCTACAGAGGAAACTCATCTCCTTACCCTATCTCTAAGGCTGAGCCCGGCCCCCCTACAGAGGAAACTCATCTCCTTAACCTATCTCTAAGGCTGAGCCCGGCCCCCCTACAGAGGAAACTCATCTCCTTACCTTATCTCTAAAGCTGAGCCCTGCCACCCTAAAGAGGAAACTCATCTCCTTACCCTGACTCTAAGGCTGAGCCCGGCCCCCCTACAGAGGAAACTCATCTCCTTACCTTATCTCTAAAGCTGAGCCCTGCCACCCTAAAGAGGAAACTCATCTCCTTACCCTATCTCTAAGGCTGAGCCCTACAGAGGAAACTCATCTCCTTACCCTATCTCTAAGGCTGAGCCCTACAGAGGAAACTCATCTCCTTACCTTATCTCTAAGGCTGAGCCCGGCCCCCCTACAGAGGAAACTCATCTCCTTACCTTATCTATAAGGCTGAGACGGTGTGACGGTGTTCCTGTAAAGCCGGGGAGGTCTTTATTCACGGTTACAATCATTATATATTATATAATATAATTAAATAATATATATTTTCGATATCAGAACATCCTTGAGCTTGTGGCATTAGGATAGATGGGTATCAATGATATAAAAAAACGTCATGTTATTATTATACAAATTATAATAATGTTTAAATAGTCGGGCACTTCTTAAATCTCACTTGTGTACAGTTTTCTGAAAAAGAGGCAAAAGCAGGCAGTACATTGGGTTTTAAAAGTGAGGCCAATGCTGAAGTGCCTTAAACCTGCATTTTATCTACTGACCACTAGGAGGCAACTCCTCTGGTTGTATAGAAGTCTATGAGAAAATGACTCTGGTCTGGATCGTGGTCCATGCGTACTACTCATTATTAATAATTATACTCATTGAATGTGTTGTAACTCTGTAACTCTGGTTTTTTGGGAGTTTTTCCTGACCAAAGAGGTCAAAGGTCAGGGATGTCGTATGTGTACAGATTGTAAAGCCTTCTGAGGCAAATTTGTAATTTGTGATTTTGGGCTATATAAAATAAACTGAATTGAATTGGGACATCTGCACCTCAATATAGAGGTATAAGTGCATTTTCTCTACTGTTCCACACAGAACTAATAACTAAATGTCACGAATAAATGGATTTCTTACGCGGGTGAAACATCAGACAGAGATTTGCTGGGTGGCTGTGATATAAATCAGATCTGATCAAAGTGCAAGCAATCTGCTATTTGTTTTTCATATCCTCCTGCAGTCTGAGTCTTCCTGTCACAGACGATCTGCACACGGTCCATCAACACTCGAGGAAAAAAAGAAAACCCAGATAAACACAGCAAATGACTGCTGTGGGAATTACCGAAGTACCTTCCTGTCGGAGCGACGCCATTCATTTACTTTATCTTTTCTGACACAGCAGGCTGAATTTGAATTACGTAAGGGGAACAATTATGAAGTGTCCCTTTCCACAAATGCCTTTAATTTAGCCCCCGACATAAGGCTCACTTGCTTTTCGCCCACATCGGTTCAGACGTCATGCGGGGGGCACTGAGAATTCCCGAAGGCTGTCGACACGCCATATTTAATTACAGTCTTCTCATAGAAGGAAGCTTTGAAATGCTCAACGCGTCTTTAGGTCCATCCAGATTATGTATCATTAAATATAGAAATGCTACAATGCTACGTCTTGTGTTCATGTAAGGTTAAATTATAAAAGTATTAGTTGTATTATTGTTGTCATCATTATTATTATAACTTTATTAATTTAATTTGATATAAGAATATATGTTCATTGCATTTGTAGCGTAGAACGTCAATAAATTGATAGGCCGATGCACAGAACCTTAATATTAAATGTATTATTACAATAATTTATTATTATGAATTAAAATAACAACAACTTGTGATTAATTGAATATAATTAAATATAGTATAATATAATGAAATATAATTTAATAGAATAAATATATAAAACACAAATAAAAATATTAAATTAAATTATAATTAGTTTGCATCTTGAGACATTTGTTTAATATTCACTCAAACAAAAAAACAAAATCCCCCCAAAAAAATGTATTTATAGAAATTATCTATAGAGTCAAACCGGCCAGCAGATTCTTCACCACTGAGTCATCTTTGGGTTCACTCTAATAAAAAGAAGGCAACCATTGTCAGCTTTTTGTATAAAGTAAAGGCAATCGTTCCCGAAACACTGGGTCGCCAAATAAATGTAACACTTATTTAACATTTGTATGTGCACAACGTCGGGGCGTTCGTTTACGCACCAATTCCCTCTTCTGATGACGTATGAATGAGTCCTGCCGTGAACTGGGACACAGATAAAGAGTTTGGGAAACAAAATGGAAAACTAGGCTGCCCTGAGTTTCATGAACCCATTATGTAAAACATCAACATCAAACCAGGGGAAGCCACTCAGATTAATCAGCACAACTATACGTGTCAGACATGAGAGCTTAATTAGCTCGGCTCAGGAGAAGTGCCTCAAAGACTACTCGGAAGATTTCAATGACATTTCCTGGGAGATCAGGAAGCAAAAATAGAAACATTTTAAAGAGATTTGGGTTTTTAACTCTTGAACCAAATAAAACAGCTTTTGTTCTTGGTCCAAGACCATCTGTTTTGAATATTCTCATCACGCCTTTAATTTAGAACATAGCAGATTTGATTTCTTTTGTAACTGCCAAATTCATGTGCGCTTCGCCTATTTGGCGTAGAAAGCCTTCAGTCCTTATTCCTTAATACAACTAAATGTTGTTCCGTGTCCAAGGACACAACAATGGAGGACGTCCATTGTTATGAGACAACGGGCTCCTGTAGAGGAGCAGCACACAGACGTGGTGGTTTAGCCTCCAGTTGTTTTGTGCCATTTTGTTATTGTTTTGGTCTATATTGTCTTTCTTGTTACATTATATTGCGTCACAGTGCATTTGCTCCTCTGATACCTGTGTTAATGATGTGACTATTTTTTTAATGTTCCAAAGGTCCTATGTTCCCATGGTCCTATGTTCCCAATGTTCTATGTTCCAAAGGTCCTATGCTCCCATGGTCCTATGTTCCAAAGGTCCTATGCTCCCATGGTCCTATGTTCCCATGGTCCTATGTTCCCAATGTTCTATGTTCCAAAGGTCCTATGCTCCCATGGTCCTATGTTCCAAAGGTCCTATGCTCCCATGGTCCTATGTTCCAAAGGTCCTATGCTCCCATGGTCCTATGTTCCCATGGTCCTATGTTCCCAATGTTCTATGTTCCAAAGGTCCTATGCTCCCATGGTCCTATGTTCCCAATGTTCTATGTTCCAAAGGTCCTATGTTCCCAATGTTCTATGTTCCAAAGGTCCTATGCTCCCATGGTCCTATGTTCCCATGGTCCTATGTTCCCAATGTTCTATGTTCCAAAGGTTCTATGTTCCAAAGGTCCTATGTTCCCAATGTTCAAAAGGTCCTATGTTCCAAAGGTCCTATGTTCCCATGGTCCTATGTTCCCAATGTTCTATGTTCCAAAGGTTCTATGTTCCAAAGGTCCTAATTTCCCAGGGTTCTATATTTCCTGTGCTCTTTGTTCCAAATGTTCCATGTTCCCAGGGTCCTATGTTCTCAGTGTTCTATGTTCCCAGGGTCCTATGTTCCCAATGTTCCATGTTCCCAGAGTTCTATATTTCCTGGCCTCTTTGTTCCAAAGGTTCTATGTTCCCAGGGTTCTATATTTCCAGCGTTCTATGTTCCGAATGTTCTTTGTTCCAATGGTTCTATATTCCCATGGTCCTATGTTCCCAATGTTCTATGTTCCTTTCCCAATGTTCTATGTTCCCAGGGTTCCATATTTCCTGGGCTTTGTTCCAAGGGTTCTATGTTCCCATGGTCCTATGTTCCCAGGGTTCCATATTTCCAGGGTCCTATGTTCCCAATGTTCTTTGTTCCCAGGGTTCTCTGTTCCCAATGTTCCATATTCCTCATTCCATATTCATAAGTGTGTTCTCAGCTTCTGTCTCCTGCATGCTGGCTAACAGAAAGGGTTAACCTCAACGTGAATGATGGGCATCGTCTCTCTTCCTGTCAACGTCTCGTAGACGCTCTTCTCTCTCCTCACGGCAAAGAGAGAAGAATGAAAGACTCGAGGTTTCCAAGGACAGAGGACGTTGTGGACGTTGTAGACGTTGTAAAGCCCACCGAGGCAAACGTGTGATGTTGAGCTGCAGAAATATCATTTAATTGGACATTTTAGTCGTAAGAATCCTCCGCATCTCATCTCTAGCCCTCCATTAGTCAATAAACACACCAGCAGAGAAACAAAACTGTTGACAGTTGTGGAAAAAGGGAACAAGATGCAGAGGAAGAAAACAACTAATTGAACACACAACTTGTCAGAAACTCCAACAACTAAATATTTATTCACGTCTGCGGTATACATTGTGGTGTAAATTTGCAAAAAGTCCGTGCACTGCTTGAAAGGAAAGTGGGTGACTGAAATTAGAAAGACGCCTGAAGGTTTGCGTCCGACCGATGCGCCCACTCGTTAGTGAGGAGTTGCGCAACACGGCACTGTGTGCACCTGTGTGATGGAACAGGTAATCTACCACAAGTTGCAACACATCATGCTGTCATTTTTTTGGCCACTTACTTGGTTTCCCATCTGAAACCACTTTTGAGGTCGGGTGCAGAATATAAACGAGCCGAGCTCCCCACAGACTCCCCTGACTCCTCCGCCTGCCGCGTGTCTTCATTCTTTAAAAAGGCCATCTAATCTAAAATGTCATCAGCATTAACTTTACAGCTTTGTAAAAATGGAGCAATGAGACCCACACAAAAATGCTCTAGTCAATTTGACGGCAAATACAGCAACTGTGACGAGTAAAAGGAGACACATCGGTCTCATTTTCACCTATTTTGGGTTTCAACTAGAACATGTTTACAACCATAAAAACACCATATCTTTCTCCTACTATCCATCTGAATATACGCTTCGTTTTTAGCGCCTGTCTCTTTAAGACCACCTCCCAAAAACATAAATACATATAATATATATGTATAGTGATGGTGTCCGTCAGGTGTTCTTTAGGTGCATTTTAATAAAGGTCTTTTCATTAATTATATATATAAAATAGACACCCTCCCGGTGAATGCCTCAGTGAAACGAATCGATCATCCCCGAGATCTGTGATCAAGCTCCAGCAAGTGCAGACCCGATTTATTATTTGTGTTGTACGCCGACGATGTGACACTTTATGAAGGCGTGACGTCTCTTAAGCTTCATTGAATCACACATTTTCTCATCGAGACAGCTCACAAAAAAAAAAAAAAAACAGACATGCAGGGTTGACCTAGTTCTGATTTTGGTGGTTGGTAGACACTCCAGATACATAAATGTATGCGCACAACTCTGAGAAAGTACTTTTTTTTTAATGCTGTGCCCTCTTTAAAAAACGTCCGTCACGTAATCAAATCGTATTGTGGTACGCGTAAGGTGCTGATATTAGCACCTTACGCGTACCACGCGTATTTGTTTTTCAATTTACGACGCGTTTTAAACCTGTAAACAAAATCCTGAAGGCAATTACGTTGCCCTCCAAACGTTAACGAGGACGCAGTTCCCAGTTGTATGGGAAGAAAATAAAACATGATGGAAATTCTAAATATAAAATAAAAATGATACCTTTTTATATAATCGCAAAATTAGTTAATTTGCAACGCATGTGTATTCTTTGATTTATGTTGAACTTGAAGCCGGTTGGTCGTGTGAGTGGGAAGCATTGGACCGGCATACAGGCACTGATCCCCCTGAAGGATATACACATGGAAGCAGAAACAAAGGTTTATCACGTCCTCTGCAGACTAATAATAGAACACACGCTGACCTTCCTTCACTCTAAAATAACCCCCTAAAAAAACAGCGCAACCACGGCCTTTTGCACCCATCTCACCTGCTGCCTGCGGCCAATCAGGGAGGCTCTCTGTAGTTAGTGCCACTTTAACCCAGGTGGCATCCATCTGCCCTCATTTGGAGCCAATCAGTAGTCAAGTTTATGTTGATGAAGAAGATATGAATCAAACGCACCCTCTCCAGAGGTAAAATCAAAACATACAACATTGTGGGATAAACATAAGTAAACATTCCCTCTTTTGGATAAACATTACAGCGGCATCAATGACCCCAAAAAAATAGATCAAACAGAAAAATGGAAACAAGCGTTTTCTCAAACAACAAGTTTACATCGTCTCACATGAAACATATAAATATTGAACAGCGGAGCTTTCGTCTTAGTAAACATGCCAACGTTGACTCAAAGAAATGATATGTTTGGAGTGGAAGTGGCTCCGTAACAAGCGTGCATTCGATTCATATAGAAACAGCTTTTTATTTAATATTTTAATGTCGGCAAACTTCTTGTTAGTTTTTAAAAAATACTGTGGGTCTGAGTGGGTGTGACAGAAAGCACTATGCACTCACTCACTATTCTACATTATTAATGTTAGAGGTTGATTGCACTTGTATATCAATCATTTTTTTTAGCGCAAGCGTCCCAAAAAGCTATCTTTTTAAAATCGTATTTTATATATTTTTTCTTCCCTTTCTCGCGATATCAGTTCGAGCTTGTGGCATTAGGATGGACGGTCATCAATGATATCAAAACATGTTAATATTGATATCACGTTATTATTAATATTGTGTGAATATGGTTTTACACTCAGTGTCTCCCTCCCTACACTCATAGTGTGGGTGTGATATGTTTTCTAAAAAAGAGGCAAAAGCAGGCAGTACTCTGGGTTTTAAAAGTGGTAAATACTTGGGAATATATGTATTTATGTCAAAAAGGAAGGACATTGTTGTGCAGTTACATACACCAAACATCACACGCTCTCTTCAGGTCGATAGCGGCTCCCGCGTCTGCAGCGCTAAAACACCTTACATCGAATGCTATCAATACATTTGATCGATAGCATTTTCTTTTCTCAAATTGCACATAGATATTAAGATGATATTGTTGATAATTGTGGCTGCGATGAAAACCTGACGTGCAACGAAGCCAGCCAGCTAAACCAGAGGAAACGTTTAGTTTATTCAAGGTAAATATTCCAGGATGGACGTAGCTGACGTATTAGCGTTAGCTAAACCCAGTCAGGCGGGCTACATGTCCGTTAGCTCGCTGTCACCATCAAACAAGCTCAACCGAAGCGTTCCCAGTCAGCCGGCCACACGCTTGAGTTCACCAATGAGATCATCGTAATCACGGGGTGCGTCCCACGTCTCTTACTTGCATCCTTGTTTTCCTCACTTGCGTCTTTTCCTTGCGTCTTAGCAAACATTCTAATACAAATCTACTTAAATTATTGATAAAAAAAAGATTGTATCATGTTTTCAGTAGATTTAATGGTGTTAATACTACTACTTATAATAATAAAGACACCGTTATCATCACTAGCAGTGTGGAGATGTTTTCTATCTGTAGCCTGTTACCTGTTAAACAAACTGCATTGAGTATTTATACACAGTGTGTGGTATTTATACACAGTGTGTGGTATTTATACACAGTGTGTGGTATTTATACTGTTCTGTGTCCTGCTTATACGCGCAGGATCGATTTCTACAAGAGGAATACGTCTTGTTCATTATTATTTGATTCTAAAATAACCCAGAATATGATTCTCTCTTCAGCACTGGAATCATTTTTTTTTTAGGCTCAATGTTTCAGGTTAAAACTTAAATTATATAACTCATCAAACCCGACACTCAGGAACACGTGACTGAATGGAAAGCACGATACGTGTTAATTGTGTTTATGATAAAAGTTATTGAGGGAAATAACATACACTTTAAATTGTCTTTGTTTAAAAATAATACAAGAGCATTTGAGGCGGTATTTACAGATTTAAATAACAATAATTTCTGTCAACACATCGCAAAGTAAGCAAAATAAATATTCTACATACAAATAAATGCCTTAAAAAAAACAATACAATCTCCATGTAGTGCCTGTTTTTTACAAAAGTCTTGAGGGACGAGTTTGAGCTCATGCTGGTTTTCACAGATTCTAAAAGCTTCTTTTTCACCTTCGATGTTTTATGACTCGTCTCTCTCTGGTCATTTTAATATAAAAAACGTTCCATGTGAACGCGTCGCTACAGAGCGCCGTCGCTTTTCCCCTCCACCGTGATGTCGGTCACGCCGTGAACCTGAGTGAGCTGCCTGCTGTCCAGTGAAGCCAGTAATTTCCTCGGCCCGGGCAGCGAGGGCACGAGTTGCTCGGTCAGAGACGCCGATTCAAGAGCGCCGATATCTCTGAGGACAGGAAATGACAGTGTGAAAAGATGGAGGTAAAAAAAAAAAAGAAGCGATATGAAATCTATTTGCCACCCCGTCGCTCACCCATAATGAATCTTTCGAGCATTTAGGAGGCCCAGTCCTTCAACGTGGAATATCACCGCTTTCAGCACCTGTGGTAGTGGGTTGGTGAAGGAAATCTCGACCGCCATCTTTTCTCCTACTACTGCCTTTCCTATTGGCTGTAAAAAAAAATTAAAAAAGATGAAGAACGGATCAGAATTCTTCTTCGCGGTGACGTTTCTGTGACGAATTGTTGGGCGGCTCACCTTCAAGATGAGGTCCGGGGTCCTGAGGCGGAAACTGAACTGAGTGGCGAAGACCTGCTGGGTCTCCTTGACCCGGCCCGACAGCGTCAGCATCAGGGCCGCCTGGTCCACCAGCTGGTCCTTGTAGTCTTTATACTCCAGGATCCAATCCAACATATTTACTGGAGACCGAAGATAGATTTGCTTTATAGCTTAGTATAGAATAAAATTGTTTAAGAAATGGATTGATACTGAGTGTTACATCATTTTTGTATTTTATATGTTAGCTATACCAGCAGTCTAGCTTAGCCTAGCTTAGCACAAAGACTGCAAATACCGGAGACAGAAGATATTAAAAGTGTATTTCTATCTTAATTCAATACTCTTAATCTACAAAAAAATAACAATCAGGTTGATTATTTTTGCTTTTTTGCTGAGCGTTAGATGAGAATACCGATACAACTCTCATATCTGCATGGTGAATGTAACGCTTAGCTAACAAGGGGGAACAGCTGGCCTGGCTCTGTCCAAATGTAACAACATCAGCCAATCTGCACCTCTAACGATCACTAATGCAAGTTTCTTGTTTGTTTTATCCCAGACGGCAACCTGGTTCTGCCAAGTGAAGCAGATGCGGAAGTGTCTTAAAAACCTGCAATCTCTCTACTGACCACCAGGGGGCGACTCCTCTGGTTGTATAGAAGTCTATGCTTCATGTGTTAAAGCTGCATTCTCTCTACTGACCACCAGGGGGCGACTCCTCTGGTTGTATAGAAGTCTATGCTTCATGTGTTAAATCTGCATTCTCTCTCCTGACCACCAGGGTCGACTCCTCTGGTTGTATAGAAGTCTATGCTTCATGTGTTAAAGCTGCATTCTCTCTCCTGACCACCAGGGGGCGACTCCTCTGGTTGTATAGAAGTCTATGCTTCATGTGTTAACGCTGCATTCTCTCTCCTGACCACCAGGGGCGACTCCTCTGGTTGTATAGAAGTCTATGCTTCATGTGTTAAAGCTGCATTCTCTCTCCTGACCACCAGGGGGCGACACCTTTGGTTGTATAGAAGTATATATAAATTACTATTTTTTATAGAAACGCATCTGTTGATGACTGCGTGACATTGTTCTTCCGGCACCCCGACGAGGCTCCACCCACCTTCGTTGGGCTGCAGGTCCACCTCCGTCTCGTCCTTCCTGACGGTGGCCTTGTGGACGCCGGTGTAGTACATGACCGCCGCCTGGCTGTGCAGGACGAGCTGCCGTCGCTCCGAGCTGCTGTTTCGCAACGTGATGGTCAGACCCGCGTCGCTTCCCATTTTGGGCCCTTCGCCGTCCATGGTCACTTCCACGGAGACGTCCTCCGCCGTGGGAGAGCTGTAGGCCTCCGCCTTGGAGCCGTAGCGAGACGCCGTCTCCACCGCAATGCGTTCCTGCTCCGACCCTGAAGGAGCGACCAGAACCGTCGAGTCAATTCAATGAAAGCGCAAACCCTTCTGGTGATCTCCATTCGCGTGACGCCACCTTCGGGGTGCTTGTAGAGGTCCGTGATGTCGTTGCGTTCATCGGTGCCGACGGCCTTCGTGCTGATCGCGTGGCCCACCAGCTTCTTCTCGCTGTAGATCTGACTGAAGGTCCCGTCTATCTTCCTCTGCCAGTAGATTTTATCGCTGTTCACCTGATAGCAAAAGTGAGAGAGAGAGAGAGAGAAAGGGAGTTAGAAAACAAAGCACCGAACAGATGGGAAAAAGCCATGCATCATTTGATGTTTGCCGTATGGCTCGTGATTGTAGATTGTAGCACACAGCGCACAAATAATCTGTCAACACCAAGCGACCCACGGTTCGACTCCCGGAGGTCAAAGTGTACTTTTCTCCTGCTGTGACTCTTCTTTGCAAATCTTGCAACTTTATTAGTGCAATACATCCATCCCTTAGTAGCAGAGGGGTTCTAGATGTGCTGCAGAGGAGTGAAGAAGACTTTGGTTGTAATGTTGACGTGTCCAGCATCCGGCTCAGGAAGCTCCCCCTCCCCCCCCCCCCCCCCCCCCCCCCCCCCCCCCCGCAGCTACACGCCGTGCTAATTGGTTGTTTATGCAAGGTATGTTTTATGCCGAACGTGTCCACGTTCTTTGAGCGTGTTCCGCGGGGGCGCACCATCAACCCACCGGCCGAGAGAAGAAGCGGATCGGATGAAATACAAACGAAGGCCGCGGAACCCGCGGGCGTATAATCCTCCGATGGTACTCGTTGAGATCGATCTCCTCGCCTTCAGCCTCGGGGACGCAGCCCGGTTTCTCCTTCCGATGGACGGAGTGAGTGAAGGGTGAGAGGCGGCTGGCGGTGTGTCCATTGGGAGGCGCACATAGGTGTGTGTGTGTGTGTGTGTGTGTGTGTGTGTGTGTGTGTGTGTGTGTGTGTGTGTGTGTTGGGCCAGTGCTCTGTGGAGCCGGAGACACCAACAGACTCACTAAACCGGTGAGGAAGGCCGGCTCCGTCATTGGCTGCAAACAGGACTATCGGGACCAGGTGGTGGAGAGGAGGAACCTGAAGACATTATTGTCCATATTGGAGAACCCGGACCACCCTCTCCAACAACTACAGCAGGCACAGCGGAGCACGTTCTCAGGACAGAAACACGGGAGAACATTCCTGATACAGGAGAACATTCCAGATACTGGAGAACATTCCTGATACATTCCTGATACAGGAGAACATTCCTTAGCAGGGACACATTCCTGATACAGGAGAACATTCCAGATACTGGAGAACATTCCTGATACATTACTGATAAAGGAGAACATTCCTTAACAGGAACACATTCCTGATACAGGAGAACATTCCAGATACATTCCTGATAGAACAGAACATTCCGGATACATTCCAGATACAGGAGAACATTCCAGATACAGGAGAACATTCCTGATACAAGAGAACATTCCTGATAGAAGAGAACATTCCTGATAGAACAGAACATTCCGGATACATTCCTGATACAGGATAACATTCCAGATACAGGAGAACATTCCTGATACAAGAGAACATTCCTGATAGAAGAGAACATTCCTAATACAGGAGAACATTCCTGATACAGGAGAACATTCCAGATACAGGAGAACATTCCTAATACAGGAGAACATTCCTGATACAGGAGAACATTCCAGATACAGGAGAACATTCCAGATACTGGAGAACATTCCAGATACATTACTGATAAAGGAGAACATTCCTTAACAGGAACACATTCCTGATACAGGATAACATTCCAGATACATTCCTGATAGAACAGAACATTCCGGATACATTCCTGATACAGGATAACATTCCAGATACAGGAGAACATTCCTGATACAGGAGAACATTCCAGATACAGGAGAACATTCCTGATACAGGAGAACATTCCAGATACTGGAGAACATTCCAGATACATTACTGATAAAGGAGAACATTCCTTAACAGGAACACATTCCTGATACAGGAGAACATTCCAGATACATTCCTGATAGAACAGAACATTCCGGATACATTCCTGATACAGGATAACATTCCAGATACAGGAGAACATTCCTGATACAGGATAACATTCCAGATACAGGAGAACATTCCTGATACAGGAGAACATTCCAGATACTGGAGAACATTCCAGATACATTACTGATAAAGGAGAACATTCCTTAACAGGAACACATTCCTGATACAGGAGAACATTCCAGATACATTCCTGATAGAACAGAACATTCCGGATACATTCCTGATACAGGATAACATTCCTGATACAGGAGAACATTCCTGATACAGGATAACATTCCAGATACAGGAGAACATTCCTGATACAAGAGAACATTCCTGACCACTGCTATTAGACTATAATCACCTCTGGCCAGATCAATAAACCTTTATATCCTTTATACACATTTGGATACACTGTAAGCTCATTCACTTTAAACGTCTTCCACAAACCTCGGCGAACACAAACGGGGCGTCGTGCTTGAGGAACACCTGACCGCTGCGGACGGCGGCGAGGGAGGCGGGGCCGCAGCGGAAGGTTCCCTGGCTGGTCTCCTGAGGCGTGGCGTCGACAGCCTGCCAGCCTCCGTAGCCCGGGGGCAGGTCCGGCCGAGCCATCCAGCAGTCGGTCCACACGTGGAAGTTCCTTTTTCGGGGGGGGGGGGGGGGAAAGAGACCGCGAGGTCAGGCTAAACCAACCGGAGAGCGAGGCGGCGGCGGCGGGACGGCGGGACTCACCAGATGGAGTCGCCGTTGAGCTCGTCTATAGGGTCCAGGTTCTCGTCCAGGTAGATGTCCGTCGTCAGGGAGACGTCTGTGTCGTGGGCGGAGCTGTAGTTGGTCACAGCTCGACTGGGAACGCCTAGACATCGTAAAACTGGACGCCCACAGTAAGAAATAAAAAAGGTACCATTTTATTAATACCATCATCGTAAAATTGACAGTTAATGTCATTATTTACTTAAAATGTTAAAAATAATATAGCCTTACTAATAATTAGTAGGTAATACATGTAGTTTTACTGTTAACGAACAAATTACAACTATCTAATTATTATAATCTAATTAAGAGTTATGTTATATTTTATCATTAGTTTGTGTATTACGAAATTTAATTAAATGTTTATAAACCTTTTAACGAAAGTGTGACAAATATGTCAATAATAACGTTTACGGATGTTTCCTTAAAGGTTTACAAATCAATCTAACTACTTCATATACAACGTTACAACGTGTGTAACAAGAAACTGGTGAACGATAGCCTTACTAATACGTAATAAACATGACATATAATTGTATTATTTGTTAACTTATAGGTTTAATTAGCTACCGTGTTACCATTTACCAATGATGGTTATTATACAGTGTAACAAAGACAAGCGGCCGACCTGTGGTGAACACGCCAGCGAAGACCCAGCACTGGCCGTACTTCACGGGGCTGCCGAGGTTCTTGTGGTATTCTTTCAGGATTTCTACACTTCCGCTCCAGACCGTTGGACTGGTTCCGGCCAAATAGCTTCCGGACCAGTTCCCCTCCACGACTCCACGGTCATCGGGGGAGTTGATCTGCAATATATGAAGAATGTGGTTTGTTACACTATAAGAGTTTTAAGTTATGCACATTTGCATTTTGTTAATAATACATCATTTCCTTCTCAATTTACAATTAATAAAAGCCAATGAAACAACTGGTTATGAGTATATGTGTGACGTGTGGGTGCTTTGAGCTAAAAGCTAACAACTGCATGCTAACGAGTACAAAATAAATTGGTATAAATAAGATAATATTTATGAATATGCGAATGGTGACATTGTTAACACGCTGATGTTAAGCAGGTGATGTTTATGCTAACATTCTCTGATTAACACTAAACTGATGGCAATGCCGTTAGCTTCACAAATGCATGCTACAAATCATGGTAGTCAAAGAGTCATAGGCTGACCGGGATCAACAGGATCCATCCTCAGGGGACAATGAATGTCCTACAAAATGTCACAGCGATCCAGACAATAGTTGTCAATAGTTGACATTATAGCAGTAGCGCAAATGTAAGCATTGCCGAGAGCTTTCTGTCTAAATGTACCATTTAGCATGCTAACATGTGCTAATTACCGCTAAACACAGAGTACATGAAGGCTGATGGGAAAGTTGTTAGTAAGTTGTTGGTCCCAAATTATGAAACGCTGACCTGATGATGACGCTAGATAAAAACTGACTTTACTACTACTGACTTTAACACATGAAGCATAGACTTTTATACAACCAGAGGAGTCGACCCCTGGTGGTCAGGAGAGAGAATGCAGCTTTAACACATGAAGCATAGACTTCTATACAACCAGAGGAGTCGCCCCCTGGTGGTCAGTAGAGAGAATGCAGCTTTAACACATGAAGCATAGACTTCTATACAACCAGAGGAGTCGCCCCCTGGTGGTCAGTAGAGAGAATGCAGCTTTAACACATGAAGCATAGACTTCTATACAACCAGAGGAGTCGCCCCCTGGTGGTCAGGAGAGAGAATCAAAGACCGAAGGCTTGGACCGACATCGGTGAGAGACGGGATCGCTGTGCAGGACCTTTACATTACATTATTACTACAGACTTTACTACTACAGACTCTACTACTGACTCTACGACTACTGACTCTACTACTGACTCTAATACTACTACTACTGACTCTACTACTGACTCTACTACTGACTCTACGACTACTGACTCTACTACTGACTCTAATACTACTACTACTGACTCTACTACTGACTCTACTACTGACTCTACTACTGACTCTACGACTACTGACTACTATTACTGACTCTACTACTGACTCTACTACTACTGACTCTACGACTACTGACTCTACTACTACTGACTCTACTACTGACTCTACTACTGACTCTACGACTACTGACTCTACTACTGACTCTAATACTACTACTACTGACTCTACTACTGACTCTACTACTGACTCTACGACTACTGACTACTATTACTGACTCTACTACTGACTCTACTACTACTGACTCTACGACTACTGACTCTACTACTACTGACTCTACTACTGACTCTACTACTGACTCTACTACTACTACTACTGACTACTACTGACTCTACTACTGACTCTACTACTGACTTTACTACTGACTCTACTACTACTACTGACTCTATTACAACTGACTCTACTACTACTGACTCTACTACTACTGACTCTACTACTGACTACTACTACTACTACTGACTCTACTACTGACTCTACTACTACTACTACTGACTCTACTACTGACTCTACTACTACTGACTCTACTACTGACTCTATGACTACTGACTCTACTACTGACTCTACTACTACTACTACTGACTCTACTACTGACTCTACTATTACTGACTTTACTACTACTGACTCTACTACTACAAATATAAAGGTTGGGTGGATCAGGTGGTGAACAATATTCTCACCATGGCCGAGATGACTCGCACCACATTAATCGGGTCGCCCCACCCTGACGGGGGAGTTCCACTCTTCTCCAGGACGAAGACACAAGCGGCGAGGATTCCGTCATCAAACTAAAAAAAAAAAAGAAGAAGAAGAAGTCAAGTTTCTGCTATTCGGTCCGTCCTCCAAAACGGCGAGCGGCGGTCCCGTGGATCCACTCACCTGCCCGTAACTCCACGTCCGCGCTCCGATTTGATCCCTCGTGCCGTAGTACATGCGTCCGATGTCGTTCATGACGTACTCCTGCCTCTCCACTTCAGAATCCATGAACACTGCGTCGTCTAGTGAGAACATTGGATAGTGCACAGTAAGTAAACTCGTGGACATTTGTGCTATTGTTTGTATACTTTTATTGTACTGAATTGTGTATCGTAATGTCTGATGATCTTTCGTCCTATTTTATTATTCTACCATCCAGGTCTTGACTACGGATGGAAAATATCAATTTGCTAAAAAAACCTGCTCCATTATATCTCTTTTTTTCCATATTAAGGTTAATGCTTGAAAGAAAGCAACGTAATCAATTGCACATCTTCTATGTCTACGCTTCAAAACCGAAAGCTTTTTATTTTGAGTTTGTTTCTCGGTTTGCATGGAAATATTTAGGTAAAAAATAACGACTTCTTGAAGCACGCCTCCTTCACATCTCCTCTGAAATGATGGTGAACAATATTGTGGCCTTTTTTGGAGATGAAACGCTAATGAGATTATCAAGGGACTTAAAAGTTATGCTTTTAGTGCTTTTAGAGTGCAAAACTGTGGAGCCACTAGCCATTGCCTGACTTACGCTGCTCCTGAAGTAGTGTTATTATGATGAGGACGGCCTTCACATAATCACACTACTTTGGGGAGGAAAACGGCGTTAACGCAGCCTTGGAAAGGGAAGAGATGCCACTGCATCCTTCACACTGTTCCTTTAAAGCGTGGATGGAGGACCGAATGGGCCCACAGGGCACAGGCTCAGGGGCCCCCCAGGCCTTTACCTACGCAACGACTCGAAAAGAGACACGAACCAACCAGGAAGAAACTCCAATGACCACAAAGAAACACAACCACAGAAACACAACAATACTACAATAAGGAAACGACAACAACCACAAAGAGACTCAAGAAGACAACATAGAGACCGAAACAACCACAAAGAGATTCAAGAAGACAACATAGAGACCGAAACAACCACAAAGAGACTCAAAAAGACAACATAGAGACCAAAACAACCACAAAGAGACAACATAGAGACCAAAACAACCACAAAGAGACTCAAGAAGACAACATAGAGACCAAAACAAGATAGAGACCAAAACAACCACAAAGAGACTCAAAAAGAAAACATAGAGACCAAAACAACCACAAAGAGACTCAAGAAGACAACATAGAGACCAAAACAACCACAAAGAGACTCAAGAAGACAACATAGAGACCAAAACAACCACAAAGAGACTCAAAAAGACAACATAGAGACCAAAACAACCACAAAGAGACTCAAAAAGACAACATAGAGACCAAAACAACCACAAAGAGACTCAAGAAGACAACATAGAGACCAAAACAACCACAAAGAGACTCAAAAAGACAACATAGAGACCAAAACAACCACAAAGAGACTCAAAAAGACAACATAGAGACCAAAACAACCACAAAGAAATGCAAACCAGCTGTAAAGAGACAAAGAAACCAATGACTACAAAAAGGGGCTAAACAACCACAAAGAGACACAAAAAGAACAAACACAGACTAAAAATTGCTACAAAAAAGCCAAAAGAATTACGTAGCGACACAAATCAGATACAGAGAGTCACAAAAAGACTACGAATAGTCACAAGACGACTACAAAGGCAAATTAAACACAAAGAGACACAAGACAACAACAACAACAACAAAAAGGAAGGCGAAACGACAATAAAGTCTATTTGTCTCGCTCCTACATATAATCCGCCCATGCTGCATGAGGAATAGTTGGAAAACATGTTTTCTTTCTCATGGAGAGTAAAATGAGAAGATTAAATATTAGGCTCCCACCAGCAGCCGGTTAGCTTATCTTAGCTTAGCCTAGCTTAGCATAAAGACTGGAAACAGGAGGAAACCGCTAGCCCGGCTCAGGAGAGAAATCACCTCGAAAGCTTATAAATTAAAATGTTTATGTAATTTCTGCCGCGCTATATGACTGCAATGTCTGGTGTTTCCTTTATTTTGACCACCCCTGGAGACATGGAGCCATCCCGTGTTTACCTTCACACCAGGGGTTGAACAACAGGTAGACGTCGTTGGCCGGGTCACGCACGGAGACGGTCTGGCCGCTCGCGTTGTTCGTCTCCACCGTGAGTTCATACCGGCCGACGGCGGCCGCGGGGGAGGAGCTCACCGACAGCATCATCTTGCTGCCCTCCTGCCGCACGACGGCGGCCTCCCAGCGGCCGTCCTCCGGCTCCTCCACCAGGGGGACGATCACGTGGGTTCCCTTCGACACCGTCGGCAGAGGCCCTGGAGGAGGCGAGAGGACACACGGGGAGGAATGAAGCGCTCGGAATAAACTGCTCTTCACCGCCGGAGCAGAAGCACCGAGTTCGTGACTTCAATCACCGCGTTCCACCACTCATTGCCACATTGCCATGTTCACACGTTGCCACATTGACACATTGACACATGGCAACATGGCAACATTGCCACGTTGACACATTGACACATTGACACATGGCAACATTGACACATTGACACATTCACACATTGACACATTGACACATGGCAACATTGACACATTGACACATTCACACATTGACACATTGACACATGGCAACATTGACACATGGCAACATTGACACATTGACACATTCACACATTGACACATTGACACATTCACACATTCACACATTGACACATTGACACATTCACACATTGACACATGGCAACATTGACACATTGACACATTCACACATTCACACATTGACACATTGACACATTCACACATTGACACATTGCAACATTGACACATTCACACATTCACACATTGACACATTGACACATTCACACATTGACACATTCACACATTGACACATTGACACATGGCAACATTGACACATTGACACATTCACACATTGACACATTCACACATTCACACATTCACACATTGACACATTGACACATGGCAACATTGACACATTGACACATTCACACATTGACACATTCACACATTGACACATTGACACATTGACACATTCACACATTGACACATTCACACATTTCCCGCTGCACGAAGATAAAAACAATCCATTTAAGTTAATAAATGAAACGCGCAATTAAAAAGACGACCAGTTAGTGTTTTAAAACCGTTAAAAGCAGGAGGTTTAAGACATCTACATTGGAGAAATATATATATATTTTGCCAGCCTAATCAAAGTGTATTCTTTTGTGATGTTTTCTTTGTGACGCATTGATTATTTGACTCCTTTCTTTACAGGGATTGTCAATATGAGATATGAGTTAACAGTGAATTACAAAACAATTACAAATATAAAACCCTGTAAATGGAAATTTAGCACTTCCTGTTCCCTTTTTTTAAATGTTTGTGGTCTAAAACAATGTGTTTAACACCAGCTGAAGGTATTTGAACCTTTAGTCCTCTGATATAAAACACATCATTTTTTTTTTTTATCACACTTTATTTTGGACCGCCTCCAAAAAAAGAAAACCCTAATGAAAACGAGTTCAGGCTTCGTCTTCTGAATGGAGCGTGTTGATGAAGTATCGATTGAAAAGCAGAAGGTTGCTCACAGCAATAGTTTAATATTATTATTTAATGTGGTGGGGGGGGGGGGGGGGGGGGGGAAAGCTTTGTGTGCTTTCTTGCAAGCGAGTCAGGTGACAAAGTCAATGCCGCTGTCACATCAGGCCATTAAATATATATATACACAGTATATACTGCCCCCTGGCCACGGAATAGTGAGGCCCGTAAACCCAGAGTGAGATTCACCTTTTGCACACGTATCTCACCATCTAAGAGGCAATAAATCTGTGCTCCCAGGAGGGGAGACATATATTAATTTTGTTCCCCCACATTTTTCTTCCGTGGATCAGGAAAAAGACTCTAAGACTCCCCCCCCCCCCCCCCCCCCCCCCACGCTTTCATCCTGTGAGGCGCTGTAAAGATTGCTACCTCTCTAAGGCTTTGAAATGCATCTCAAACCCTCCAAAATAAGAGCGTTCAACCGTCACGAGTCACGTGTTTAAAAATAAATAAATTTTAAAAAAATCCAACGGTGATGAAGAAACTCTTCGCAGTTGGATTTTTAGTATTTATTTTGTATGCGTTTTTTAAACATATTTCATCATCATTCATGATTGGGCTTTTGATTTTCTTCGTGCCGCTCAGAAAACATTTTTTAAATTTTTTTTAGAACCGAGTACGAGGTTCTTCGAGCAGAGAAAACGTCTCGTTCCCCTTAAACAGTTTTTAAATTAAATGTGGCGTGATTAAAAAAATAAAAAGAGGTTTCTCATACGGCGTTTTACCACGTTGGTGTTTTATACATACACAAAATAAGGCGCTGGAATGATGTAAATATCCCACAGTTATTAATTTGTATGCAATCCGTGTAACCATGGAAACAGATGCCCACACAGAGAAGGCGAGGGAGCATCAAAAAGACTAATTAGTTGTCCTTAAACTTCCTGTGGAGAACGACGTTCTTTGCTTTTTAATGTTACAACTGGAGTAGAAAACCCTGCGAAAAAATACAAAGAAATCAGGAGTAATTTTTTCGTATGACCCCAATGCCCCAAGTGTTCTATGTTCCCAGGGTCCTATGTTTCCTGGGTTCTTTGTTCCAAAGGTTCTATGTTCCCAGGGTCCTATGTTCCCAATGTTTTATGTTCCAAGGGTCCGAAGTTCCCAGGGTTCTATATTTCCTGGGCTCTATGCTCCCAATGTTCCCAGGGTCCTATGTTCCCAATGTTCTATGTTCTCAGGGTCCTATATTTCCTCGGTTCTTTGTTCCAATGGTTCTATGTTCCAAGGGTCCTAAGTTCCCAGGGTCCTATATTTCCTGGGTTCTTTGTTCCAAAGGTTCTATGTTCCCAGGGTCGTATGTTCCCAATGTTCTATGTTCCCAGGGTCCTATATTTCCTGTGTTCTATGTTCCAAGGGTCCGAAGTTCCCAGGGTTCTATATTTCCTGGGCTCTATGCTCCCAATGTTCTATGTTCCCAGGGCCCTATGTTCTCAATGTTCTATGTTCCCAATGTTCTATATTCCAAGGGTTCTATATTTCCTGGGCTCTATGCTCCCAATGTTCTATGTTCCCAACGTTCTATGTTCTCAATGTTCTATGTTCCCAACGTTCTATGTTCCAAGGGTCCTATGCTCCCAACGTTCTATGTTCCAAGGGTCCTATGTTCCCAACGTTCTATGTTCCCAGGGTCCTATGTTCCCTTTGCAGAAATAGCAGCCGCTCATTATGAAGCGTGTTTCCTCGGCTCCACGCGGTCGCATTAAAAAAGAGAAGCAGTAATTATTATCCTCAAGCTCCACTTGTTATCACACGCTGTAATTATAGGATCTATATCGGTCTGATGACAGAGGGAGCGGCGGCGATGGCGACTGACGGCACGCCGGATCCTTCACTTGTTGCTGGGAGCCGGACGGAGGACTCGGCTACCGTAAAGACTGGAGCATAGCAACCAGAACTGTTGCCATAGCGATAGTAACCACAAATCTCTCTCCCCCTCTGTGTCTGTAGATCAATGTGTCACACACACAATGCAACAAAGTCTAGATCCTCACACACACACACACACACACACACACACACACACAAAGACACACACACACATACACGCACAAACACACAAAGACAAAGACACACACACATACACATACAAACACGCACGCACACACATGCACACACACACACACACACACATATACACAAGGACATGCACACACACACACAAACATGCACACACACACACACACACACACAAACACACACACATATACACAAGGACATGGACACACGCACACAAACATGCACACGCACACACACACACGCACAAACACACACACACATACAGGCACACACAAAAACATGGACACACACACACAAACATGCACACATACACGCAAAAACACATACACACATATACAGGCACACAAACACAAATACACACACAAACATACACGCACACACACACAAGGACATGGACACACACACACACAAACATGCACACATACACGCAAAAACACACACACACATATACAGGCACACACACACAAACACAAAGACACACACAAACATGCACACACACACACGCACACACACACACACAAGGACATGGACACACACACACACAAACATGCACACACACACACACACACACAAACACAAAGACACACACACAAACACAAAGACACACACACAAACACGCACACATCCATCTAGTTTCACAAAAATCAGAGGCCAGTCATTTGGGAACACGCTATGAATTGAATGAGTGTTCATAGTGTCAGCATCTTGTTGAAGTCTCTCTCTATTGGTTCTGATGTCTATAGAACCATAAAAGGCGGGTCGTGGACGTGAGGCTGTTCTCCTTCACCGTGTCAATCCTCAACATTTCAACACGGGTTGATTTAGAGGTGAAAGGAATGTACCCGTCTGGATTCTTTAGCGGCTTCAGAAATTCCTTCCTGAAATGCCACGTGTGTGCAGAATCGTGCATCCATTGTTTGTGTTTATAAAAATAGAGGAAAATCAATTCAGAATGTTTTATCCCCCCCCCCCCCCCCCCCCCCCCTCCTGGGAATGTCGCCGCGGACCGCCGGGTCATAATACTTCAATTATACAAACGTTGCAACGCTTTCATCAGCAACATTTCTTCATTTAATCAGCAGCAACATGATTGACTCGTCACCATAGTGACATAACTACTTATTTAAAAAGGAAAATTCTACCATTGCATTTAATACTTGCCCATTGCAGTAGACAAAATGAACCCCTCACCCTTGTCTTCAATTCCATTTCCATTGCATGTGTTAAAGCTGCATTCTCTCTCCTGACCACCAGGGGGCGACTCCTCTGGTTGTATAGAAGTCTATGCTTCATGTGTTAAAGCTGCATTCTCTCTCCTGACCACCAGGGGGCGACTCCTCTGGTTGTATAGAAGTCTATGCTTCATGTGTTAAAGCTGCATTCTCTCTCCTGACCACCAGGGGGCGACTCCTCTGGTTGTATAGAAGTCTATGCTTCATGTGTTAAAGCTGCATTCTCTCTCCTGACCACCAGGGGGCGACTCCTCTGGTTGTATAGCAGTCTATGCTTCATGTGTTAAAGCTGCATTCTCTCTCCTGACCACCAGGGGGAGACTCCTCTGGTTGTATAGAAGTCTATGCTTCATGTGTTAAAGCTGCATTCTCTCTCCTGACCACCAGGGGGCGACTCCTGTGGTTGTATAGAAGTCTATGCTTCATGTGTTAAAGCTGCATTCTCTCTCCTGACCACCAGGGGGAGACTCCTCTGGTTGTATAGAAGTCTATGCTTCATGTGTTAAAGCTGCATTCTCGCTCCTGACCACCAGGGGGCGACTCCTCTGGTTGTATAGAAGTCTATGCTTCATGTGTTAAAGCTGCGTTCTCTCTCCTGACCACCAGGGGGCGACTCCTCTGGTTGTATAGAAGTCTATGCTTCATGTGTTAAAGCTGCATTCTCTCTCCTGACCACCAGGGGGCGACTCCTCTGGTTGTATAGAAGTGACTCTACTTCTCTGGATGTATTCCCTCAGTAAACATTGTAAACATGAGTTCCCGGTCTCCATCTCTGGTTTCAGGACTCACCTGTCTTCAGCTCCAGGTGCAGTTTGTCGCTGTCGGGGCTGAAGGGTCGAGACAAAGTGATCCACATCAGGAACGTCTGCCCTCTGCGGATAACGAGGTTGTCACTTTGGTAAAGGTGTGTGTGGTGCTCGGTGCGGTTCTGCCCCGATTGGCTCTTCATCAGGTCGATGGATTGCACTTTCAGGAGGAGTTCTGCGGGGGGGAGGGGGGGGGGGGGGGACACAACAACAGACATCCCAGGGTGAAGCCAATCTCTTTGTTTTGATTACACAACGGCTCTCTCTCTCTCTCTCCGAGATGTCGGTTACCATTAAGCTCGCCGTCGGCCTTCCCCGGTTTCTCGACATCCGTCCCCTCCTCCTCCTCCTCCTCCTCCTCCTCCTCGTTGTCGTCCAGCTCGTCGATGCCGGTCTCCAGGGTGTCGGTGATGTCGTCGTCGTCGTGGCGGCCGGGCTTGCGGCAGCAGCACGGACACACGGTACGAAGCCACCGCCGACACGCGTTCTCCGTCTCGCCGCCGCCGTCTTCTTCTCCCGGCTCGTCATCTTCTTCCTCCTCGTCTTCCCCGAAGTCGAGAGTGACGGAAGGAAACCGCCCCACCGCGGATCCGGTCTCTGATGGATCGCGTCTCACGGCATGCTGGGAGAAGGAGAGTCGTTTCAATCGATTTAGACATGTTTTTTATTTGAAAAAAGAAAAGAAAAGAGAGAAAGAGAAATGAACGTTTATAAGATCACGAAAAGAAATAATTAACTTGTGAACGCTCCAGATGAAAAGTTATTGATTTATTAAAGTGGCTCTCGGCCTCTTCAGAAGTGTTCCTTTGGATTGGTTCCACACGCGATGATATTTAACACTATTTATTATAGAAATAGTGGATATTGTTAATGTTTTAATACAATAAAAACTGTCAGTTTGGTCAAGTTAGCATTATGTGACAATGTATCCATTTCGTTTAGTCATTATTTGTAGCTTTATTGCAACTATTGATAACTTTTAGCTGTTTCACTTGCTTATCTTTTACCTTTTAATTATCTATTTAAAACATGTATCTTTACATTTAGCCATAATGAAATTCATATCTTCATATCTATCAATTTAAACAGTTTTATATAACTATTTTAACCAGTTGTCCTTTCATTTTTAATTCATTCATTACTCTTAGCTAACTAAACAATAAAAGTACTAAACATTGGTCGAATTAACTATTTAACCGGTTTCTACGAACTAGTAACTATTTCAATTGACCCAACACGTCAAGTGTTTCATCATAACTTTAACTATTAAACGTGTTTACGTTTCTAACTATTTTGAAAGATTTTGTAATATTCGAGAATACGTTTGGATTACTTACTCAAACAAATGACAATAGTTCTCCTTGTACTAAAAAATGTTTTACTTTAAACATTTTCAACATGAATTAAATCAAATATATAATATATGGAAGGCTGTTTGTCGCTGGAGGAAAGCCGCGTGCTATATATATATATATACTGTATATACTATATATATATACTGTATATACTATATATACACTGTATATACTGTATATATATACGTATATATATATAGTATATACAGTATATACTGTATATACTGTATATATACGTATATATATATATATACGTACATATATATATATATATATATATATATATATATATATATATATATATATAGCACGCGGCTTTCCTCAAGCGACAAACAGCCTTCCTTGTGGAAACACGGTCGATGTCTCCATCTGGTGGAGGGAGCCCAGTACTGCACTCATCATAAAGGCATTGGCTTTCAATACAGGCACGAGATGGTCAAAGAGCGATGTAAGTTTTTTTAAAAAAAGCCATTCAATGAAAAGTAAAGCAGTCTCTGACGATATCAACGGCTGAAAAAAAAAATCAGGAGTGATCGGATCATTTATTGATATTTTCTACTTTGCCATATGAGACATTAGTGACATTGGCGATGAAGAGCAAGAGCAGACAACGGTCAAAGGTCACGTGGCTCCAAGGCATCTTTAGTGTCACATTGATGGCCCTCCTCCCCACAAATCCAACTCTACACTGCAGATATATTCAGGATGTAACCTATTTGAAAGGGGAAGTGAATAATCAATAATTACTCATACAGTTTTCATTTTAATCCACTGCTGTGGCACATAAACTCTGTTGAGTGGTCTCTGCATCCAGAGAATCAGGAAAGCTGCTCTCACTCTGCATCTGGAGCCATTTCTCTGATGCTGAATTTCAATCTGATTTAATAAGTCAGTGAAAGCATCCAGGAGAGAGAGGTTTTTTTTCTTCTTTCTTTTCTCTCGTGGAGGTGAGCACGTGCTCCGATTCACAAAACGTGCACACAAAAAAAAGATCAAAACACCCCGTGACTTGTCACCGGGAGATAAAAAATCCCATTTCTCAGAGCTTTTCAGGGAATATGAGAAGAAGACGCCCACGTGTTCTGCAAAAACTTAAGCCGGGGCAGATCGCCACAAATCCATCTTATTTCCACTCGCATTTCGTTGTGCCTCTCCTCCGCTCACCTCACCTCACTTTTTTTTTCTTTTCTTTCTGACGCTCCCAACCCCCCTGAAAAAAAAAAAACCTTCTCCCTCCCCAGACATGCACTTTGCATTCCTGGGAAACGGTGACGCAGCGTGAGACGTGTGAGAGCCGATGAAGCAACAGCAGGACTGACAATCAGCTTCACAGTCACATGCCAATGAAGTGTGACAAAGAGTGAGTGAGGCAACGTGCATTGTTTAATGTTGACAGACGAGGCTAAAAAAACAAAAAAACTGAGAGCGTGAAAATAAATCCACGACAACCAGATAAACACGCCGACTGTTACCGCAGTAAAAAAGCAGGTAAAAGCAACAGCGGCTTAAACCGGGCTCCGGCATCTTCAGTCAATACGATTCACTAGATTCACTCCCGAGTTGCATTCAACAAAAAGCAGCTGAAACTACAACTGTGGAGCTTTTAATTCCCACAAAGATTACGAGTGGGAAGGCAGTGAAAGTGTGCGGCAGCCCTCACAAAATGTTTATGAGGGACCATTAAATCCTCCGCAGCATCTGGATCAGTGACACAACATCTCGGGATAGCCGATGAGGGATGGTGCTCCGGATCGGTCTGACACCCACTCGCTCACAGCAACATCATCACTGCATAATACATTTAATAAAAGTGAGACGGGGAGGTGCAACGCCCCGACGAGCCGAGAGTTGTGGATGAGAAGACGCCCGACAGCTGAACCTGCTGTGACACTCAGAGCAGAGACTTCTGTCTGGCTGCCTCAAGGCCTCGACTCCTCTGGTTGTATAGAAGTCTATGCTTCATGTGTTAAAGCTGCATTCTCTCTCCTGACCACCAGGGGGCGACTCCTCTGGTTGTATAGAAGTCTATGCTTCATGTCTTAAAGCTGCATTCTCTCTCCTGACCACCAGGGGGCGACTCCTCTGGTTGTATAGAAGTCTATGCTTCATGTGTTAAAGCTGCATTCTCTCTCCTGACCACCAGGGGGCGACTCCTCTGGTTGTATAGAAGTCTATGCTTCATGTGTTAAAGCTGCATTCTCTCTCCTGGCCACCAGGGGGCGACTCCTCTGGTTGTATAGAAGTCTATATAAATGATTCTACTTCTCTTGATTTATTCCCTCAGTAAACATTGTAAACATTAGTTTTTGGTCTCAATCTCTAGTTTCAAGTCTTCTTCAATACAGCGTGATGTTCATTTAGTAAATTATGTTCATTTAGAGTCAAACAGACCATAAAGTAGGGGATGCTTTAGGGGCGGGGGGATCTCACCGTCACTTCCTTTTTTTTGGGGTACCAAAAAGTCAAGATGGCGACGGCCGAAACTCTGAAGTCGAGGCTTCAAAACGGCGCCACTTAAACCAACGAGTGTTACGTAACGTCGACTACATCCGCTTCTTCTAGACCGTCTTTGGTTCAGATCGAGAAAATCTGGTCAAGTTTCCAAAATTCACCCCGATGACGTCAGAAGAAAAATATATATATATATGTAAATATATATATATATGTGCTATAAAACACAAATAAGAAATCATAATCGAAACCTTCACAGATTATTCAACCCACATAAACGTTAATATTTTGTCTCTTTCATGTCTCGCTTCATCAAACCGGTTCGCTCCACTCGAGCAGGCCGGGGGGGTCAAAGGTCAGTGAAGGAAACGGACCCCTCGCTGTCACATGTTGGGATGAATATTATTCATCTAGTATGTCATGACATGCAGTTGTGGGGGAAAGAATGTAAATCCACTACGGGAACAGCTCAGAGCCGTTCATCATCAAACACACACACGCATGCACACGCACACACACACACACACACACACACACACACACACACACACACTAAACTCACGCAGTTCCAATGGCAGAAGAAGAAGTGAGACCATGCAGACCGGAGGTAGAGCTCTTCTGTGTGCGTCTTTGTGCGTTACTGGCGCTACAAGTTCAGACCTCCTCTACATACTTGTGAGCTGAGGCACTGAGGCCACGCCCCCTCCCGCTGCACTGAGGCCACGCCCCCTCCCGCTGCACTGAGGCCACTTATCACACCCTTCAGGCCGACAGCCAAGCAATGTGTGTCATTTATAATACAACACATGACCTCATAGATATCACATGAAACTTCACCACTTCATCACTCACATTAAGAGTTATTGTGTTATAGGGTCAAAACATGACCTCATAGATATCACATGAAACTTCACCACTTCAACACTCACATTAAGAGTTATTGTGTTATAGGGTCAAAACATGACCTCATAGATATCACATGAAACTTCACCACTTCATCACTCACATTAAGAGTTATTGTGTTATAGGGTCAACACATGACCTCATAGATATCACATGAAACTTCACCACTTCATCACTCACATTAAGAGTTATTGTGTTATAGGGTCAAAACATGACCTCATAGATATCACATGAAACTTCACCACTTCAACACTCACATTAAGAGTTATTGTGTTATAGGGTCAAAACATGACCTCATAGATATCACATGAAACTTCACCACTTCAACACTCACATTAAGAGTTATTGTGTTATAGGGTCAAAACATGACCTCATAGATATCACATGAAACTTCACCACTTCATCACTCACATTAATAGGAGTTATTGTGTTATAGGGTCAAAACATGACCTCATAGATATCACATGAAACTTCACCACTTCAACACTCACATTAAGAGTTATTGTGTTATAGGGTCAAAACATGACCTCATAGATATCACATGAAACTTCACCACTTCAACACTCACATTAAGAGTTATTGTGTTATAGGGTCAAAACATGACCTCATAGATATCACATGAAACTTCACCACTTCAACACTCACATTAATAGGAGTTATTGTGTTACAAGTTTTATGAGATGTTAAGTTAAAATATGCAAATGAGGCATTATGTGATGGTAACTTTTGGTGAATTTAGGAGAAATCTACAGACACGAACAGACAAAATATTCAAATAAATGTTTTCTCTCCTCAAGTCTGAAAGAAGACGAGTTGTGGAAGAAAAATAGACCCAAAAATCTCTAAATTGACCAGCGCGTGAAAACATTTTCGGCTGTAGTGTTCTTGCCATAATTATCTGTATTATGTATTATATTGAGCAGTTCTAATATCGCAGTTTTAGTCTCATTCACTCATTCATTAAACGTTCTATTAAATAAATACTCGTTTGAAATACTTTTTGTTCAAATGTCTCGGTGAGCGGAATGGAATGCGGCCCCATGTCTGTTGGCAGGTCCACTCCTCGTCCACAGAGGTCTTTCATCTTCAGAGTGGAGTCTGAACGATAAGGCGGTTATCCACACCGACTGGTTGAGCGGCTTCTCGCCCAACAAAAAGAACCCATTTCATAATTCATGAACACGTGTGAAACGTCAGGCGAAATATTTCTGCGATGCCTGTTGGAAACTGCAAAAAAAAATAAACAAAAGGCAGAAGGAGCCGCGCCTCTAAATTCTGAGTCGAGAGAGACAATTGGAGTGGAACAGTTGCTGATGGAGTAATGAGGGACGAGTCGTCGTTTCAGTCCATGACATCTCGCGGTGCCCAGAGGATGAACACTGGGACCTTTCCTAGAGAGTTTTAACGTTTCATTTTCTCTCCGGCCTTTTGGTTCATGATTAAATGTCTTAAAAAACGGATGACGTCCCCAGTCTGATGAAGAATGACACTTCCTGTTCCCTTCGTCTCAAGGTGTTGTTTGAAAGTGTCTCTAGTGTGTTTTTAACCTTCAGTTCTGGTATAAAATACTTACATTACATTACAATACTTACGTTTACGAGTCTTAAAACATAGAAAAAGTCTAAATGAGACGACTAAGCGTCCTCACTAGGACACTTGTCCTCCTTCAGCTTAGTGGAAGAGACGTCAAAATCCACTGGAAGAACAGCTACCGTTTCGTTTTGCTAGTTAATTTAACATTCTTATTCTATTTGTTGTATATATTGTAGCATTTTTCTTTTTATTCTATTCTAATAATATATTGTGCTTTTTAAAAATATTGTATTGCGTAACCTGTACAAATGCTGCTAAAGTGAAAAACATGTCTGCTAGTGGAATTAATAAAGCATTTATCTATCCATCTATCTACCTACCTACCTATCTATCTACCTACATACAGTACCTACCTACCTACATCTATCTATCTACATATCTACCTACATACAGTATCTACCTACCTACATCTATATATCTACCTACATACAGTATCTACCTACCTACATCTATCTATATATCTACCTACATACAGTATCTACCTACCTACATCTATCTATCTATCTACCTACATACAGTATCTACCTACCTACATCTATCTACATATCTACCTACATACAGTATCTACCTACCTACATCTATCTACATATCTACCTACATACAGTATCTACCTACCTACATCTATCTACATATCTACCTACATACAGTATCTACCTACCTACATCTATCTATATATCTACCTACATATCTACCTACCTACATCTATCTACATATCTACCTACATACAGTATCTACCTACCTACATCTATCTACATATCTACCTACATACAGTACCTACCTACCTATATCTACCTACCTACATCTATCTGTCTACCTACCTACCTATATATATATCTACCTACCTATCTATCTATATCTATCTACCTAAATATATATATATATATCTACCTACCTAACTATATATATCTACCTACCTACATCTATCTACCTAACTATATATATATATATATATATATATATATATATATATATATATATATATATATATATGTACCTACCTACCTAACTATCTACCTACCAATCTATCTATCTACATACCTAAGTATCTATATATCTACATGCCTAAGTATCTATCCATCCATCTACCTACATACCTAAGTATCTATCTATCCATCTACCTACATACCTAAGTATCTATCTATCTATCTATCTATCTATCTATCTACCTACATACCTAAGTATCTATCCATCTATCTACCTACATACCTAAGTATCTATCTATCTATCTACCTACCTAAGTATCTATCCATCTATCTACCTACCTAAGTATCTATCTATCTATCTACATACCTAAGTATCTATCTATCTATCTACCTACCTAAGTATCTATCTATCTATCTATCTATCTATCTACCTACCTAAGTATCTATCTATCTATCTACCTACCTAAGTATCTATCTATCTATCTACCTACCTAAGTATCTATCTATCTATCTATCTACATACCTAAGTATCTATCCATCTATCTACCTACCTAAGTATCTATCCATCTATCTACCTACCTAAGTATCTATCTATCTACCTACCTAAGTATCTATCTATCTATCTATCTATCTATCTATCTATCTATCTATCTATCTATCTACCTACCTAAGTATCTATCTATCTATCTACCTACCTAAGTATCTATCTATCTATCTATCTATCTATCTATCTATCTATCTACCTACCTAAGTATCTATCTATCTATCTACATACCTAAGTATCTATCTATCTATCTACCTACCTAAGTATCTATCTATCTATCTACATACCTAAGTATCTATCTATCTATCTATCTACCTACCTAAGTATCTATCTATCTATCTACCTACCTAAGTATCTATCTATCTATCTATCTACCTACCTAAGTATCTATCTATCTATCTACCTACCTAAGTATCTATCTATCTATCTACCAACCAATCTATCTATATATCTATCTACATGCCTAAGTATCTATCTATCTACATACCTAAGTATCTATCCATCTATCTACCTACCTAAGTATCTATCTATCTATCTACCTACCTAAGTATCTATCTATCTATCTATCTATCTATCTACCTACCTAAGTATCTATCTATCTGTCTACCAACAATATGTCATCCCTGAAGAACTCTATTAAAGATGACCTTTTATGAAGAGAGTTAATCTGCAGGTGGAGAGTCTGAGATTCCTAAATATTTGGAAGAAGCTGAAGATGTTTTAAATATCTTGTGGTATTTTTTCCCCTTTGAGTTGAGTTATGAGCGAACAAAGGTGTGGCATTCAAACTCCTTTCCAGGGTATTTGGTATTGGTTCGACACTCCCAGAAGGCGGGTCTTCTTTAGAGTAACAAACTTCCATCAACATGATGTCACCGAGTCGATTATTTGTCATTAAAGACATAAACAATAGAACAACAACAGCAACCGACACACCCTTTAAACACCTCGAGAGGGAGTGGGATCAAGGTGCATT